>NW_028280937.1:1500000-1696621 GCF_059751285.1 Brachycentrus maculatus | reverse complement strand
TAGGAGATTATGTATTAGAAAGTCTAATAAACTAGTAGCCAAGTGTGTACGTGTTTATTGCAGTTCATATTTTAGGACACATAACAAACGAATAATTACCTCACACAATTCTGAAAGAGTAAGTTTAACAATCCTTATGATCAAGTCCAGAAATGAACTGAAACTGAATCTGAAAAATACGTACCTTTATAGTTATGTTAGTTGTAGGCATAGTTGTTTGTATACAAAATATAATCCACCCAATAAACTCGCCTTCTTAAAAGTTACTAATATTTCATTACCAAATAAATGTATAACTAAAACAATTTATAGTTATTGTTGTTTTTTAATCGAACCAAACTGGTATTACTCGCTGTTTATTGTAAATTGCATCATGTGAAAGAGCCAGAAGTATGAATATGTTTTCGATACGGTTTCTTGCATGTAAATACGAAGATAGTTTTTTTTCCAATCGATTCTCACCAGTACCTTGTCCAACATTTTAAACAAATAAAACTACATAATTTATTAAATATGTATAATATTATCTCAACGATCTCAAATAAATTGGTCAAAAAAATACATCGGTATATTTCATAAAATATCGAAGTGAATGTTGTTTGGCATTCCTTGTGAATATCGCCGTTTGACCTATTCAATCAGAACTCAAGTAAAGCGAATACATTATTCATTCACATTGCTTATTATTTATACATTATTACTTTATACTTTGTGATAGGGATGCTCGATTTAAATCGACTTTTTTCGATCTAGTCTTTTTGTCGATGATTTTTTACGTGTTTATTTGCTTTCTCATAGGAGGTATTAATTCGCTTCGAATACAAAAAAATACAGTCGACACCAAAAGACTGGTCAATGGGCCAAATGCTTTATTTATTTTATAAATAAATAAAAATATTGAAGAATAGAAATAACATACATATTTGAATAAAAATATCGATTTGAGCATCTGGTATTAGACCAAATGTCCATTGTTTCGTTATATTACATTTTTAAAAAAATGTTTTTTTTTAATTAATAAAATTCGACAAAAACTGCCATGAAAAAAATTGTACAACTCCCAAGTAAAACAGATCAACTGTAATTTCTTTAAATTAAAATTTAAAAAAAGTTAGCTTCACTTCTCGATATGTTACGGAGTTTTCTACAGTTTTTTAACATTAAAATCGATTATTACGAGAATCACACATCTCTACATCATATGGAATAATAATACGACATACGCCCAATACCTGAGACCAAACTATTTAATAATATTACATTACAATTTGTTATGGACGAATTTGCTTTACTCGCGGACCAATTATATTGTACGGTATTGTAATGTATTCAAAATTACAGTAATATGATTGGATATATCGCTCACTCCTTTCAAGAACGTCATAAATCAAAAAACTTGATTTTTCAGGAGAACGTTTTTAAAGTTTAAAAATATAACACAATGTATTAAAAAGAAATATCAAGACACTTATTGAACTTTTACTGTGCAACTAATCTTTTAAGGTAAAACCTGAAGGTCATTTCTCCATTTAAAAAATATTTAGTTTATTTTTAAAAAATAAGTAAACATTACCTTTTCTTCAAAATGCAAAAACAACACTTTCTGCCCTGTAGCGGGTAAATATTAAGTTAAAAATATGCCTCTTTTGCTGGGATACAGTACATTTTCTGGGCATTCCGAAAACATGCACAACTGAAAATTGTCGATTTTTGAATTATGACGTTCTTGAAAGGAGTAGGCGATATGTAAAGTACGTAATGCTTTTTTACGCGCGCAATGAGTATTTTTGGATAACTCTAGCAAACTGCGCACTTCGTAATACAAAGAGAAAAAATATGTAAAAATAAAACACAAAAAAATATTTTAAGGATTCGCTTCTCCTTACTTTAGTATTTTCTTAAACACTAAGAAAAATAAAGTAAAATAGTAAATACAATGTTTAAAAAATTTACACAAATTAATTACTCCCGTACTTGAAAATAATTTGCGGAAAAATATAGTCTGTATGATTAAATTTAAACTTTAGTTAAATAAAACACTGTCTGTGTTGTACTAATTATAAATAAGCACCGTGTTTTTAATAGTTTGTAGTAATTTAAAGTATGTGGTTACAAACCTATTATATTTATATATGTTAAATATATTAACCTAATTGTATCAGTGTTGTTTTTGGAACAATAAAGTTCTAATCATGTTTGCGTCCCATTCCTTCGAAAACAAACTACACGATAGTGACGGAGAGAAAAAATTGACAATAATAAAAAAAATTACAAAATAATAAGTCCTAAAAACTGTCGGTAGGAAGGTCGACCACTAAACGATAATAATGTATTCCAAACCGAAATGATAATTAAGAGTAATAATATTATAAAGTAAAGCATTTAAGTAGGCACGTTATTTACTAAATATTTTTCCGAGTAGATTTGATTATTTCAGGGCGTGAGATGAAATAAAACCAATGTTTGAATAATTATTTTAAAAATATTACATAAAAGAATGTATAATGATATTTTTGTCGGAATGGTCAGTATACCATAAATTCTAGTGGATCCATCGTCAGAGGTCCAAGTAGTAGATATACTTACTGCATTGGGAAGAATGACTGCTCCAATGACTTCACTTCCAATAACTTATAAATATGTAGATATTATTGTCACATGTATAGTATGAATGAACAAATAGTTCGTGTATACAATGTGTACGTGTATATAATAAAGTTAAAAAAATACTTATTATAATCTTTTGTTTTTGTACCTTCTATGCCATATACTTTTGTTAAGTCGTTTGTTCGTTTATTTTTAATGAAACATTGAATAATTCACATTTTTTAACATTTTGGTAAAGTTCTGCTGTATTTTGGTATTGGTCTGGGTGTTTGTGATGAATTTTTCACATTTACCTTCTCTATCCTTACTATCCTATCTGCAGACAAGCAAAACAATATTATTTTTTATTATTATATTTACGTTATTATTTTTTTTAATTAAAAAAAAATAACATAAACGATTAACTCTAAGAAAGTCAATATTTTTACTGAGGAGTTTGATTTCTTTGCCTCCGAAAACTAAAGAAATTATTGAACGATTCAGTTCGCATGCTGATATACGTACATGCTTATATACATTCATGTTGATACAATGCAATAATCAAAGTTTTGCATGTAAAATGAACACATGTGTTTAGCGGAGACACTTTACGTACACCCAATTGGAATACCGGTTTTGGTATATAATAATAAACAAGTCGCTATAGAATTGAATATATTTGATACTAAAACTGGTTTGCGTTCATTAGTGGTTCGCGGTTCGGCCTTGGGCCTTTCTTCATAACAAAAAAGCGCTCTGATACTTAATACCTACATCCAATTAAAAAATTCTACAATTCACACTGTTTATTTTTTAAATTTAATATCCTATCTACCTGTTTCCATACAAAATAGGTCTATCTCGTTACAGGGTTAGAAAAACGTTGTCTTTGTTTAGGTACATTGTACATTACTCACACATTCATACACACGCTTTGGATTTATCCAATGATGTTTAGGGTCTTAAAATGGAATTTGTTTTCCAAATATAGTGGTATATTTGTTTTTTTTTTAAAGAAAAAATTATGTATATGTAACCTATGTAGACAAATATTTGAATTTCTTACTGTTTTGTTGAGCCACTCATTATTAAATACCAAATTGTAGTAGATTGAGTTTGAACTCAAAAACTCAGACTCAAAGTCCACGACACATGTTTTTCCGAATAAAAGTGAACTTAAATTTGTGACGATAGTTTCGCGTTGTTATGGCATTTTCAAACGAATGTGAAGTACCTATACTGCGTATCTAACGGGTCAACTTCCTTTCGAAATGTTAAGAAATTCTAAATTTGTTACTGTTTAATAATTGTTATTTATTCAATGATTTCATGAAAACCACCACTTTTCTACTATCATTGCACGATATCCATATGGGTAGGCAGAGAAAATGGACTTTTGACAAGCCTATTTTTCAAGTACTATCTATTTGTTCATGCCAAATCTTTCTTGGCCGTCCTCGCTCTTCTTTCCCATTTACTCTTGCCAAATATAATTTCTTATTCTTTGTTACGTCATTCATTCACTCCGTGTAGCCTATCTTTTTCAATTATATCTGACTCCGCATTACATTCCTTTCTGATGTCTCATGTCTACTTCATTGATATTTCCAAGCATCGGTCGAAAGGTTTTTCAACACTGACTCTACTTTCATCCTTCCTCCGCTTATTCCATGTTTCGCTTCCATAAATCCAAGTATAATAAACTCAGTATTGTGACTTAGCGCGTTGTTACGCACTGCCAGTTTAGCTTCCATGAATACATTTGCAATAACAGTATTAAACGTATTATGATAATTAATTGTTTATTTATTTTTGCTGAGATGTTCAAGTAAGATTTACTTCAACCATATCCACTCCCTATGTGGAGCACATGGAGTCCACAAACTGTCTCTAGGCTTTTTTGTCGGCCGCCAGCTCCCTCGCATCCTCCCAAGTCAGGTCCGCGTCCCGAGTTCAGACGAGAGCTGCCGACGAATTGTCAGCAGTGGTCCTGGGCGGCGCGAACCTGATGCCTTGTAAATGGCCTAGCTAACTGAATCGCATTTTCTCGAAGACAGTTGATTGGAAGCAGATTTAGTTTTGTTTGATTACTTTCGACGTATTTGGTTGGAGAGTTTTGGTTTGGTGTTAGCATAAACAAATATTTTTTTCATACGAGTACTTATTCTTCAATAATTTAAACAATAATGGTTATTAATTTCAAATTAACGCAAAGTGAAAAGTAAAAAAACATGTATTGTAATGCTGTGAAGACCTTAAGACAACATTATTTTCAAATTTGCCATAAATTGAAATGATTACCGAATATTTGTCTTTATAATGTCAGGCGATAAGATATGTCACATCCACATTATATTTATATCATTTGATTAAAATTACAACGGCATCAATATAATTTAGATATATTCACATTATTTCACAACGGCGTGCTAGTACCGACACTAATGTATGGAAGCGAAACATGGAACTGGCAAAAGAAGGATGAAAGCAGAGTGAACGCTGTTGAAATGCGCTCCCTCAGACGAATGTGTGGAAAATCATTGTATGACAGAATTAAAAACGACGATATAAGAAAGGAATGTAAGGCTGAACGAGGAATAATTGAAAAGATTAGGAAGAGTTCTTTGCGGTGGTATGGACATGTGGAGCGAATGGATAACGAAAGAATGATTAAGAAAATATATGTGGCGAATGTGAGAGGGAAAACAGAACGAGGACGACCGAAAAAGACTTGGCACGATCAGATCAATCAGAACCTAAAATCTGGCGGTGTCAAAATTCTGCGTAATCGGAGGGCATGTATGACTAGATGTATGGATGTGAAGGAGGCGAGGAGTGTATGTCAGGACAGAAGAGTGTGGCGTTCCATCCTCTCTGCCTACCCCTGGGGGGAAACGGCGTGATGGTGGTAGTAGTAGTAGTAGTATTTCATTGTTTAATTTTACAGAATTTTCGGTCTTCAGAAATCCTGTTGAAAATTCACCTTGTAGCGAAAAGTACATAGAATAAAAGAGATAAAGGCAATTCTAGCCACTTAGTGTTAAAATAAGCCTCATACTGTTAAGTTGTATAGTTGAAATAGAAAATTAACCAAAACGTAAAGAAATAACACATGTTCTTTCACATCATTAAGGAAAAATCCGGACACACGTAAGATTATTAAATGCAATGTCACATTTACATACAAAGTTTATTTATTTAACTCTTTTTATGAAAAAATACGAAATAACGACCGATATTATTGGTAAAACAAATAGACCATGAACATTATTGGTTGTTGTCGAGACCGGAATAAATTCATAATAGCGTTGATTGAAGACATTGCACATGTATTGTTGCATTATTTGTAATGTGTATAAATTTTTTAAAAAGTAATGCCCATAAATGAATTTGTAGCAATATACTTGAACCTAAGCATATATGTACTCGTATGTACTGCAAAAATGACAATGAACTTAATATAAACCATAAAACATATAAACCCAAAAAAAATTATATTCAACTGCAAAAAAAATTGCTAGAAAACGCTTCAAACTCGCACACAAATGGGCATTCGGATATTGCACATATACAACTCTCAAAAAATACCTGATACGCATAAGGAACATGGTGAACGTTACACAAGTATTATACCTGCATATGTAAATATATGAAGTGATCATTAAAGTCCTAAGACTTATATTCTCTTCCCATAAAATTGCATTGTCTCTCTGAGACATCTGTAGCAAATGTTGATTTTGACGTAACATATGTATACTAAAACGTGATAATAAAATTGCGTACAAAGCTTATTATGCAGAAAATTATGATAAACTTTATTGCACATTGATCGGTGCTCCGCTCTCGAGTTTATTTTGGAATCGATATCTTTGTATTTTGTTTAACTTTATGATAAAATTAATCAATTTAATTCAGGAATAAAAATCTGACCCTAATATCTACATAAAATAGCATACGCGCACAATCTTGTAATTATTTCAAGTAATGTATTCTACTGTTGTCGAATAATTATCAGAATTAATCACATACGAGTGACGTTATTTACTCACTTTATTTAAAACATAAGTCTAAAAAATAATAATAATAATAAAGTATTATTTTCTTTTCGAAATAATTATTGACATTGGCAGTTTCAATCTAGATTTCCGGATTAGCCCCGTACAGAGTTATCTTGTATGCACAATTCCCCTTTTCAGGTCTTAATCAAAACTTATCATTTGAATTTATTACGGAGTAGTGATGATAACCACTACAGAAAATTTAATTTTACACATGTTTTTACCATTTTCTGCCTTAAGTTGAATGATATTTTTACACCACGATTTAGTACTAACTTAAATAATTTGCTGACGACGAGTTTAAGTTAACAAAATTAGAGACATCAATGTGTAATCACAGAAATTGAAACGTGCGATATAATCACAAATCACTAATTTTTGTAGATTCGTGGCTATTGATCATAACGCATTCAGTGTGGATAATGATCAATATACATTTCATTTTGTGGGTAATTCAATTCAACTTTTCTTTCAATTATTTCAGTGACGCATTGTGTAAGAGTGCAGAGTGGATCAGAAACGACTGTCCCGAGTATCCCAAATATTATTGCATAGAGAAAATGAGTATCAGACAGCGGCCCCCGTTAATTCAACCGAACGGACTGACTGAAACAATTTGTTCAGTTGATCAACATCAACCTTACATTTTTAATAAATCATATCATAAAAAGTTTAAACGTGAGTTAAACAATTGCGAAAATGCGTTTCCTGTTTGTAGCGATCTTGCTCTCATTGATGCGACGGTTCAGCATTGATGGATTTGATAAATTGCGTTTTTGATTCTTAAAAAGAGGAACAAATTGCATCAGCGACCTTCCGCGAGGTGACCTTCCTCCGCGGAGATGTTCGCCGAGAGAAAGAGGATCCTATTCGGTGCCTGTTGCTCGCAGACGGCAGACGGCAGACGGCAGATACTAGACTCGTGCCTTGCCCCCCACACGTTACCGTGCTTCGCCCGAGGCTGAAGACGTTCACTTTCATAGAACGAAGATGCCAACGCTATTTCGCTAAGTTTATGAGCGCTATCGAGTGTGCTAATTCATCGCATTCCATTATCATTTTTACTGACTGTTGCGAAGCAATATGCAAAGTATTTGTAGATAATATTCCGCTAAAGACATTCTTTTTTACTATATTTATATAGGAGTAGTCGTCATGCGGCTCTGTGATACCCTGTTATACGGACTGAAATCGGAGCCGACAATTCTCACACTGCCGCGCGTAAAGTTTTTTTGTGATAAAAAAGCCATAGTAGGGAGTATTCCTTTGGGAATTTTAAGATCGAAAAAAATACCATAATTAGTAGAATGGATTTTTTTTGTGTTCATGTGTATGAACACCTAATAATCACACCATCTTTAACTGTGTAGGTAAAGATGGTGTGATTTCTGAGGTTATCTAGTTTGAATCAGGATGAAAGATACATGATAAATGATGTTAGTAGAAAAGTATTAACGCTGTAATGAAATTAATGGCAATAGCACATTATAATCTTCTCTAACATAAAAGGAATGTTTAAATTAAAAGAAATTGAATAGGAGTGAAACTAAAAGTAAAGGTCGAATATTGCCCTTGCTTTGGGAATGCGGCCTTGGCGTGTCCGATGTAGAGTGCTCTACGCGATAGTCTGTATTCCCACTACTACCAGTCCAGCGCTATGTCAGTCAGTATTGTCAATTAGTCTCTTTTGTTCACCATTAATCACCGCAAGCCTAAGAGACGATGGACTAGCTATCGGAGCAGATCACGCCGTCGTCCTATGGAGCGATGAAACAGCGCAGTTCGGTCGCTCCACACTGTCCTACGCTACAATGTCCGGGTACGACAAGTAGCGCCTAAATAGGCTAGGGTTAAATACCGACTTGGACTACAATTTGACACATATTGCGTTCTGAAGATTGACAAACAAGTCTGTTTCGTATTCGTACCGCGGAGATCTAATTGGTATTTATTTTGCGGTCTAAATTTCGTTACGCAAGCAATTATTACACTGTGTGTTTAATGGAGACTCGAGAATAAAATATAACTTTTCACGAAGAATTCAGGTCGCGGAACAGAGTTGCCAAAGGCGATTTCTTTAAATTTGAAATCATTTAAAATTCCGGTAGGTCTCGCCAGTTTCATTTCCGCTTCGTGTAACTTTTCACAATAGCCGAACATTTTGGTGAAGCGCTAATTGAGCATTCTCGGAGTCGGTTGCTCCGCGTCCGTTGCGTCGCGCAGTTCCTAGTTCGCGGCGTACTCTCGTACCTCGCGTCTGCGTCTCGTCGCTAGAGCTGCGCGCCGTACTGCAGATGGCGGATGGCGGATTGCTGGCAGTCGTCAATCATAATCCAATTACAGACATCGCGTAATAAGTCAATAAACAGGCACCGATACAGCGCGTTATATCCAGCGACCGATGTCCTCGAGATTACGTCGAGCGGACGGTAACAATCTATATTTGTCTGCCGCCGATAGCTGTAGACCAAACATCGCCTTTCGAGAAGTCGCCAGGTACCTATCTACTGCCGCTCGTGTCAAGTCCGCCAATAGAGAGTATCGGTGCACTTTAGTATGGCGCACACACCTCAAGGCCGTTTTTTTCTGTCCGCATTTATAATCCCATTTCAATTCAATCTGCGTCGGATAAATACTTCTTATCCGACATACTACGCTATTACATATACATTAGACAAAATTGGAAATTATTTTTTGTACTTCAAAAATTACAAGGTATTCGTTAAGGGATGGTGTAAACTATGAATGATTCGGATATTATTATTTAAAACACGATAAGAAAGGATGGCACGGTCAATATAAACTCGTTTCCAACATTCTGCCGCCTCGAGGATAACAGGTGCAGTATCGTAGAAAGGTTTAAGTGTGGATTAAATTATACATTCTGGAATTAAAAAAAGAGAGCTTTGTTGTTCGTCAAAATGTAAAAAATTATTAGAAAAACATTTAAATGGACCGCTTCGGTGATCTCCAACACCATCGTCAATGACTTCTCAAAAAGCTATAAGAGATAATTACTCAACGCGATTCAGGTATGCGATAGATCACCAAATAGAAATCACACATCTCGTAAAATGGTGTTCTTGGGTGTTTCAGAGAGAACGTTGACATTTGCGAAGTCAGTTTTGTTGAAGTCAGAAAACACCATTAGACAAAGATGATCATTAAGTTGAAAGCAGTAATATGGATGACTTTTGAAAAAATCAGCGATGACACGAGAATCGACGAAAATCACGAGCATGATTGGAATGGTAACAAGAATCAAAGGACCAGAAAAACGATTTATGTACACATTTTGGGTGTGTTCAAATCCTTGGTCACAGATCGGGCTTTCTCCACATTGTGTTTTTTTTTACATTTTTGACATGTCAACGTTTATGTTTATGGAAGAATATGAAAACCTCGGTATTTACAAAGCATATGACTGACTTGTCATAGATTAGTCAAGTGATCACTTTAAACACGTGTAACATTCACCATTCTATCCATGATTGACAACTATACTACCCAAATTTTTAGAATTGACTCAAATCAACCATATATACTGCTGCAAACTTACAAGTAAATGTGTGTATATATATATATATATATATATATATATATATATATATATATATATATATATATATATATATATATATATATATATATATATATATATATATATATATATATATATATACATATATATATATATATATTTATATATATATATATATATATATATATATATATATATATATATATATATATATATATATATATATATATATATATATATATATATTTATATATGTATATATGTATATATGTATATATATTATATATATATATATATATATATATATATATATATATATATATATATATATATATATATATATATATATATATATATATATATATATATATATATATATATATATATATATGTATATATATATAAATATAATATATATACATATAATATATGAGTTTTTATTGTTGTTTGCGCTGAATGCATCAAAACGCGTATCACAATAGATTGAAATAGTGGTATTTACTAAGTAAAACTACTATTCAAAGTAGAAAAAAATTAAACCCACAGCAAACCATCAATGAGTCCAGCGGTGTATTTAAATAAATCTCTGCACAATGTTTCCATTTAACTTGTTGTGGATCTTGACCCGCCAATTATTCTATTCGATCGATTCGATCATCATTTCAGTTACAGAGAGAGCGACCAACCGGCCAATGTGTGTTTCTATGAAGAAAAATATTATCATAGCTCAGAAGGTCGAATAATAAGAAGATCGAGTGAAACATTTCTGTTGTCAGAATAGCACAACCATTCAATCGAATATCATATACTGCAAACTTTAAAGGTAATAATTCTGTTCTTAAAATATACACAGATTCCATTCATTGATATTTTCAGGTTAGGCATTGCGTTTGAATATAGGAATCGTGTTAAGGAAAGTTGTAGAGACCACGACACTAACCACGGGACTACAATACGATCCTTTGATTAAATTTTAGACTACAATAAATAAATAATAATAAAAATAAACGTTGATTGGTATTGTTATATTCGTATTAGTGGGTTTTTATTTAATCCAGCAAATGTCAAAACATTAATATGTTTGCGTCAGATAATAATCCAATATCAGTTACATCGTGCTGGGGTCCTGTCGTTCAATCCCCATTCTACCACAACTTTATTATTATTGTCATATTGGCTTGCTTTGGCTTATCCGAAAAGTGTTATTATAAATTGAAATAGTGCTGTAGGTATAACACAAAAATACACTTGTTCTATATATATATATATATATATATATATATATATATATATATATATATATATATATATATATATATATATATATATATATATATATATATATATATATATATAACTATATAATTTTTGACCTTTTTATACCATGACTATCTATGTTTTGCACATATTGTAGGTTTTTCACATGATTTTATTTTATACCATTTAAAACTGGTCGCACCTACCTACCTACCTCATCAAAGAAACTGGTTCGATTCTCGCCCAAAGTCCTTTGATACCTTTGTACTTAAAGATAAGTATACGCGGTAAGTAGTTGCGCATGTCGCATTTACACATTCTTGTAGCGCTTAATATTTCCTGTTTACTACAATACATTATACCTGTTTGTGTAGAGTACAATGGGATCTGATCCACGGCACACTGGTCTAGTCCAGGCACCGGACACTAGACTACTTCAGAGATAGTTAACCCGTGACACGCGTCTTACAAAATTCTCATTCAAGAAAACTAATTCTTCCACATCCGTGTCTCGTGACTGAGAATATTGATTCTGTCTTCACCAATCATGGTTTTCGTGCGACCGACCTCCCTGCATCTGGAACGGTTCCGTTGAAACGTGACACTGTTGGCGCTGATGTCTCCGTGAGCTGTGTGCTGAAATCAGTTATCTGCATAGTGGTCGCCCATGGGATCCACGTCCTATAATTTTTTCCCAGGGTTACAGATTTTCTTCTTAAAATGTATTTACATGGGAGTATTTTGATTATGAATGTAAGGAAATGAGCGCAGCACGCAAAATCTGAATCGTCTGATTTGGACGGAGTGCACGATGACAGTTTAAAAAAAATGTGTGTGTGTGTTATCAAATCATTCGCAAATGATATACTCGTATGTGAATGTATATAGAATTAGTTTGAAACAACTCACCCGTGGAGAAAAGTTGAGTTGGCCATGTATTCAGATTTCAGGCATGGAAGTGAGTCAGATGACAATCTTTGGGAACATTATATTAAATTTTTATCCGGATCAACATTTATGAAATAAATATTTCGTTTTGTAGTATATAGCATGTAAAGGATTAAGGATATTTCTTTATTTATGGTATCTACGTAGTTAAATTCCATTTTTACTACTTACTCGTAGATCATTTTTGTCTTTTAATTATGAAATGCCGTTCAAATTCAATATAAACAAATTATACGTAAAGATATACAAAATTTGATATCTCTTGAAAATCAAACAATTTATTTAAAAAGGGTTTCCCATCTCTTATCATAAAACTCACTCGTTTACTACAAGAAAATGGCAAGCATGTAGCTCATTTAATCCTGACATAATATAAAACAGAAATATCCGTGTCTTTCTCTATTTTTAAACAAATATTAATACATGTAAATTAAACTTCTCTATTTTCTCAATTATAACAACATAACAACGCCACGTTTTTGCGTTATGGTTCATTTATTCAAATTTATAATATTTAGTTTGCACTTAATTTTATAAATTTGATCAAATATTTTGTTACTGAATTTTCCATACCCCATAAACGCGCCGAAAGAAATGATAAACAATTAAAATGACCAAAATATTATAAATCACTTTTATCGGTTTAATTTAATATAAAGTGAAACTACATTTATTAAGCTGACCGTAACATATTCTCTTATACCTAACGTACGTTTAAATAATGCAAAAAGACATTTTTTTTTAACTTTTACATAAAAGTTCTAGTAACTTGCATTGTGGAAACTAATTAAGGTACGTAAATAAATAACCAAATATTAGTTTTTTGATAACAATCACAGTATTTTATTGTTTTTGTTTTATTTTTATGATCAAGTTCCCTGTCCTTGTGGTATTCCCACCCCGCGGGTTTCGCATTGAGTTATGATGAAGTATACGAAGGTGACGAGAGTGACCGCAGTATTCCAGCCAATTTAAATTGTTTAAAATCAGGTTTCACCGTGAAGCATGTGACCTTCTAAAATATCCTTTAAACGAGACAAAGTGGATTATTCACGTTTCTTCAAGACGTACACAATAAATTTTAAACCAACGCCTCATGTTGATTCTATCGAATACTAGCAGTTTAATGGATATTCCATTTTTACCATAAAAATATTTAAAACAAAAATTGTAGTAAGTACTCATTTTAAAACGATAAAAAATAGGTTAAAAATATTTTGTTAGTTTTCAATCAAATATTAAAAAAATATATGAGTGCGAGCAGAAATAAACAAGAAAATAAAAACCTAACAGCGAATGTTAAACTAGCCGCACACAAAGAAGTCCTGGTACCAATCGTAATGTAAAGAAGTGAAGTATGGAGTTGTCAAAAGAAGGATGAAAGTAGATTTGATGCAGTCTACATAAGATCTCTCAGAACAACGTGCGGTAAAAAATTGTAAGATCGATGTTCGAATGGTGAAACAAGGACATAATGCAAGGCTGAGATAAGCATTATCGATAAAATTAAGAAAGATGGGTTGAGATGGCTTGGGCATATAAATCATATGCCCAAACCATCGATATATATAAACATCTACGGACATACTATGAGTTTGATTCCTTTTTATTCATATCTACCAGATAAGCTTATTTCGCTACATCACACCGAAATAATAAAAATGTCGTAAAATAGCCTATCCTTTGTACAAATTTAAAATATCCTTCGAGGATTTTAAACGCAGTATAAATTTTCGGCGCAGTAGGTGTCAAGTTACATCATTTAATAAATTAGCCGCTTGGCGTAAGGACTACACGTCGCTATAAAATGCAATATGTATCCACATCGTGTCGGTAACCAAATAAACATAAAATCGGGAATCTTCGGAGACCGTCCACAAGTGTGAAATAATTTCAATGCCATCAACTAATTGATTCAGCGAGTCAAACAAAATAAAACGCACCAACCTTAAACTATCGTGACATTTATATGCAAATATCTTCATAATAGACCACTGCACCGATACTCGTTTGGACGAAAGCTTTCGAAAATCAACTAATAATGTAAAAAAAATAGTTAAATTTCATTTAAAAAAACTTGATTCATGGGATCGTATCGTTTAATCAAAAAGATATTTGCAGAACCATTCTTCTCATAGTAAGCAAGTCCAAAACAAAGGTTTCCTGCGACATTCTTCAGTGTGGTTATTTTTATTATTTGTAATTTTTATGAATCTCAAAGACATTCGATAAATTGGCAGTTACATGTATGATGTAAAAACTTGATATATAGTAGTTATTTTTATCCATCTTTAATTCATTCAATCACACAGAGGTTTCCGTTTCAGAAGTTTTCTACTTCTTGGTAATTTTTATATCTATCAAAAATAATTACGTTATGTGTCACCAGTAAAAGTCAACGTAAGGCTGTGTAGGTTCAGTATACAATTGACTAAAACAGCATAATGTCAGTTAAGTACTTGTTTAATCATTGTTCCATACGATTGACTTTCACGTCAACCGTGGCGAATAATTCAATAATAACTTATGCTTTATTACGAAAAGTTAACAATGTTGCACCAAAATTCAAAGAAAAAGCGCTACTTACTTATGTTTCTTTAAAAAAAAAACACGCAAACCGTTTTTTTCAAATGCTTGGAATGAGGAACGATTTGATTTTAATCAACGTACGTAGGCAGTAGCCACTTGATCATCCATGAAACAATGTTTTTTGTACAAACACGGTTTCCAGACAGTTTCATAAATATTTTAAATTAAAATTTTACTAATTTAGCTACCACTATTATCTAAAAAAATATTTATCTGAAAAAAAAGTCGTGCAAAAGATAAAAAAGTTTTGTTTGTTTGGGTTTTGTCCGCCTCCGTAAAGTAATGGTCGGCACGCTCGGCTACCGTTCTGGAGGTCCCGGGTTCGATTCCCAAGGGGTGTAAAATAAATATAAGTGATTTTTTCACTGTCATATTTATTGAATATTACCCTGGACTGGTACCTGAAGCGGAGGGCTGATCACCTTTCCTTCATGTGTGAACGATCAAGATAACACTGGGTTTATATGACGCAGTGCCCTATGCACCATTGGGGTGCGGATAAGGGTTTTATTATTATTATTGTTTGGGTTAAGTATTATAATATCGACCAAGGACAGGATCTGATGGCAATCGTGGGTTTTAATAAGTAATCTCTTCAATCGGAACGTACTTTACTGTTATCTATAAGATTATTGTTCTTCTGACATACGTGGTGACGCAAAATGTAGCCATAAAGTAAAGAACATAAAATAAAACATTTAATTGTTTTCACGTCCGTGTTGCGCTTATGATTCTACTACATTTTTACTCATCCAAAATTAAAAACCCCTCGCAGTTAAATGTAGTACAAGTAAAAAATAATTAATAATTTATTGATTATTTTAAGGTTATAAATTATTTATGTGAACTCTTTATTGTTTAAATTTTCTTTGAAATTATTTCAAAAAGTTTTTTTTATAATTCAATGCATAGTTTATGCAAATAGTTGATGATAATTTTCTCTGAAAGTACAACATCGACTGCAAATACATTACATAATTTGTTACAAAAATAACGCGAATTATTTATATTTTGTATATTAAAAGCATTTTAATTTGTGGCATGGTAATATAACACTCTTTATTATTCATCGTTAACTTTGTGTAATAGGCAATAGGCACTTGATAGGCAATAGGCATTTAAAGTAGTATTATACAAAGTGAACGATAACTGATAATGAGAGAGTTAAAATAATTTATTTCAGTAGTACTATTGAAATATCTAAAATTTAGTTTTATCAATTAATAATTCAGCATTTTTGTGAATAGGTACATCCATACTTCTCAAAACCAATGTAATAAAACATACGAAGCTTTCTTGATAAGCTTTTTAAAAAGTTTTAAATTAAATTAATTACAAAACTTATCATGTAACCAGAAACAAATGTTTCTTTCAGTTTCAAAAAAAATTAATTCGTTAGCACAAAAGTAAAATTAGCTTAATTGGATCTGGATTAAAGCTGGATCAATAAAACTCCATTATATACACGACTATATAGGTATTATACAGAAATTAGTATTTATGGTACACCACTGTTTATGAGATTAATGGATAGAGCTGCTGCCCACAATTTATTTCTCTCCTGACTTACTATTTATATATATATATATATATATAAATATATATATATATATATATATATATATATATATATATATATATATATATATATATATATATATATATATATATATATATATATATATATATATATATATATATATATATATATATATATATATACATATATATATACATATATATATATATATATATACATATATATATATATATATATATATATATATATATATATATATATATATATATATATATATATATATATATATATATATATATATATATATATATATATATATATATATATATTTATATATATATATATATATATATATATATATATATATATATATATATGTTTATATATATACATTTATATATATATATATATATATATATATATATATATATATATATATATATATATATATATATATTTTTTTTTTTTTTTTTTTTTTTTAAGATTTTGTATTAAATGCAGTTTTACTTCCATACCTGGTTATTGCACTATTTTTGTATCTTTTCTCATAGATATCTTATTTTTCATCATATTTTTTTCTTATCTTTTTTTGTTTCTTTTATAAACATAAATAATTAAAATACAGGAGTCTATCGACTTAAACAACTACGACTTAACGTTTGAATGCAGGTTGATTCCAAAAAATTAAGAAATCGATTTTCGGCACCCCCTGAATGCTCTTTAATTGCGATATCTTTTTGGCTACATGATTAACATAGCATAGAGGTCTTCATCAATCTGCAGTATGTTTAAATAATGATATTAAGATTACGCGATTATCTGATGGAATTAAGTAAAGGAACCTTCATAAACATGAATTGAGATTTTTTCTTAACTTTCGCTATCTAGAGGCCGTTCTATGTGACTTGCTCGGAACCACTTTCAATGAATTCTTAACCGTTACAACATACTGACTTGTTGTTTTATTTCAACAAATGTGTGTACTTAACATTTTATACTTTTATATATTTATTTATTTGCTGGGTAATAAGGTGGCACACGGTTTTAATACCTTTTTAAATTTTATTATTAACCTTTCGAAATTGTTCCTTTATCAACAAGGTTATTTTTTATGTTAAATATGAATTTCTTTCAGGCATCATCAAGTCAATATGTTTAATTTCCTTCATTGAATCGCCAACTTTCCTTGGTAAGTACAAACAAATTACAAAATAGTGGTTCATACCAAATACATGATTTTACATGATATTTATGAAACCATTCTTTTTTTTAAGTAATAGATTTTTTTTTTAAAAATTAAAAATTTCAGATTGCTCCCATAATTTAGATATGTAGTTACATGTAACAAAAACCAGTGAATCTTGCAAACACACCCCCTAATGTCAAACGTTATAAACAAAAATCCATCTAGCATTAGTCGATTATTATTAAAAAAAACAGGTATAAAATTTTTAACATATGAATGATAATAAATCAAAAGTTAGTGTTTATAGGTTTTTTCGATATACATACGTACGAGTATATCAATTTACTTTTTGATATTTTCGTGACAAGTGAGTTGAAAATAAAACATTGACAACATGAAAATAAAACATTGTCAATAGGTACCTTGAATCTTTCAAAAACTTCGGTTATTTTAACGAATAAGGTTGCGTTCTCGTTGGGTTTGTTTGGCAACGAATCCTGAGCGCTGGTCATTAACTACAGAATATAGCGACATGAACTGTAAGATAATTAGATACAGGGGTTAAGGATCGGTTTATTTCTTTTCATATACTTTTCATTATAAGGCTAAATTTTAACGCGTTTTGTGGATTTGATAAAAAAATAGGTAAAGGATTCTCTAAACCTACTTCCGACCCCGACAATAGGTATTTAATACTTTTTATTCGTTTTTATTGGTAAGAGTTTTCAAGCGTGAAAACAATAAATTTGTTTAAAAAGGAGTAAGCGATTTTCCGAATAAAGAATTTCAAGGGCGCACTATTTAGAACGGGTTTGTATAACTATTTTCTGTTTTAAGTGGATATCTCTCATTCTTATTTATACCTGCTGTAATCGCTTTGTTTATCACTTGTACTCGTTACATTACGAGTTTATGAGTAATTATTATTGGAATATTTTAGCTCTTCGGTCCATAGAATAACAGTCAGCATTCTTTATCATTTCAATGTGTAATATATTCGTCACGGTGTTCATACTGTTTAATTGCGATTTTATTTTTAAATTATGCCTACGTACTTATTTGAGTATGTTTTAACATTGTTTAAATATTGTTTAGCAAATAAAAAATCTATCGAGTTTTTAAACCTTAACAAATTATTACCCGTTTTTGCGAACCCCGTTAAATGTTTTGCCTGGCAACAAAAAGTCTTTGCAAAAAAGAAAATTATATCGATCCCCACCCCCTGTATACTAACCCTATCAAGTTAAAACCGTTATGTTATTTGGTTAGTTACCGGCGCCCGAGACCTGATGAATATGACTATTATAAAAACCGATAGCGAACGCAACCGCCTTCCTTCTGTACAACGAGATTTTCAATTATAAATTATGTCCGTATTTAACTCACTTATTTCGTGAATTTTCTTGTTGTACTCGTTTTTCGATTGGTTAATTCAAGATTACGCCTCTTTCCAAATTATCAGACCTTTAATTTATTTAAGTTGATGTAGACTATCAAAATATAAGATTATGGTTTTCTATATCTTGTAACAAACGTATTTACCCTCATTATTGTTGTAATAATATATTTTTTTTACCATTTTCAATTCCTGAACAGAATTAGAAGAAAAACATTATTTTTGTTTATACATCGAAAAATCACAGCCAAGATATGAAAAATTCCAAGATGGGGATGCAAGATGGAAGAATTTCGTTTTATTAAAATTGAGCCGTTAAGCACCACTATGGCTAACGGGCATATGAAATATGAGGGATGTGTGTAGCGACTTTTATCTCAAAACAAACATTCATGATTTCGCAATACTTTTGATTTTGGAAAATGCTTGCCAACTCTATCTTTCGATCGTATCTTCAAATATCGTATCCAATAACTTTTCATTATCAACTTGTCCGTCCATATGCTTTTTATACTATAATTAGAAAAGGGTAAGCTGTAACAAACATTGTCCATACATATGGAAAGCGACAAAATTCTACATCAAACGGTGATAAATAATAAATGCATTATATTGTTGGTTTTTAAAAAATTACTCCAGTGTAAAAAAGAAGAATATACGATTGAGAATGTAAAATCATATCACTAAAAAAACAAAACTCATCGAAGTCCGCATTGAAAAAAACTATCGTGTATAAAGCTACAAGTAGGTAGAAATCATGATTCGTAAGGCGTTCATCGTGCCATTATACAGGTCCTGCACCGAGCGCCTTGATATGTCCCGATGTATGTAAGAATATGTAGTTTCTGATATTCAGCCGCCACCGACATTCGTCTTCCTACTATCATTTCCTGCATTATGTCTTTACGGAGGCTTCATAGAATAGTGTTATAATCAAATGTTATGTATTCTCCCCGCTCTCCATAATTTCCCTTTTGCTTACAACAATCCTCGAGCTCCTTGAACTAAAACTACCATAAAGTGGGAATGAAGCACGTCCGGGACAGAGGCTCTGGTGTGTGTATACTCGGATAGTTCGTATAGGGTAGTGTATGGTAGGTTCGCAGTAGAGTAGTATAGTTACAGCACGCATCCTGTTATGCGGCCTTGAGACACTCCGCTGTGTCCGGCCACCGGTGACCGGCTACAGGCGCGAACACTGCCTTTAAATTGTGCTCAATTAATTATTCCAGGACTTGTTTTTATATATTCGTAATATGGGTACAATAAATCTTGAAATGGATTTTATATATATATATATATATATATATATATATATATATATATATATATATATATATATATATATATATATATATATATATATATATAAATGTATATATATATATATATATATATATATATATATATATATATATATATATATATATATATATATATATATATATATATATATATATATATATATATATATATATATATATATATATATATATATATATATATATATATATATATATATATATATATATATATATATATATATATATATACATATATATATAACAAATATTTTGTTGCAATTTCCTTACCGCCTTGAATGTAGCCTAAAAAAAGTTTCTTGAATGTTTTTTTTTATACTTTGTGGCACATTTTATAAAGTGTATAAAATAAAACTTAAACTTTGTTTTTAACTACCTTTACTTTTGTTACGATTTTCCAGCCGGTTTCGATACGCACGATTTCCATACAAATACAGTAAACCACCCTTCAACGTTGACGTAGGTACCCTCCTCCATCTCAGGGAATTTTGTTATGAGTCAATATTTCAAATTGTGTTTTACATTTTAACCAGCGGAGATGACTGTAATTAGTCATTTTAAATTGAAATACAATTTCCCTATAACGTGCCCTCCAACAATGCGGTGCCTATCTCAGCGTTATAGGGGAGTTTACTGTTTATATAGTGGACATATAAAGTGGAAACAATACATACAAATATCAAACACAAAGTTTTATTTTACCAAAGGTAAGAAAAGTGGAAAATGTATTTAATATTTGAAAATTATTTACATTAAAAATGAAACAATAATTTGTTTCTAAACTTTGTTTTTACACTTTTGGGTCGTTTTTGCGACATCACATGACGTTTGTTAAACCAGTTGTGGATTACATGAAAATCAGTTAATCCAATTGTTATATTTCAGTGGTCCATTTTAGTTGAGAAACGAATCATTTCACTCATGAAATATGCTAAAAGCTGTTAATTATGTTTATAATTGCCTACAAATTTATGAAGTACCATCCAGTGAAACAATACTGCGAAATGTTAATTTATACTTATGTCAATAAAGCAAGATGTAAAACAATGTAAGATGTTTTAAACAATGAAAAATTTTTATTATGTGGGTATCTTCATTTGTTCGCTATAATTTGGCAAATCAATATGAATGAACGAACGAAATTATTGTTGAAAATCAAACATTATAACATAAACACACAAACTCATAAATCATAAAAAGTACATTACAATAAAAAAAAAATACAAAAATATTAGCATATTAGATCCTTTTTCTTATATAGGTGCAATTATATACAATGTTAAAAGTAGATGTGGTAAAAATTGAGTCGTCCTAATCCCTAAGTATTATGCGCGACCTCAAAAAGTAGAATAATGTTGGTTTCGCGTGTATCGTCCAATCAACGTACATACTATATATTTCATAGTACTAACCGATATAGTCGGAGGAAAAACACCTTAAAATGTATCCTTTGCTTCTGGAATGCGATCATACTTCACATCCGTATATTTTTTTCAGAATTAATTACCACAATGTGCTCCGCAATATCACGGCATTAATATTGAAACAACGTATTGTATCGTACAATAAATATCCATACTAATGAAGGAACCGGTGATGCATTTTGACCAAGGCAAACATGATTGATGTAAATCATTTTAATTTATGATAAATATTGAATTTTCGTTAATCCTTATAATGCATTGCTGTATAGTGTAAACACGAACAATTTTCAAACTCTAATGTCGACGTATTAATCATAATTTTTATTATTATTATTATTTTTTTAATAGATTAAAAAAAAACGTATTTACATGTCAAATACTGGAAAACCGATCTTAAATTTAAAAAACGTGTATCCAGAAGATGAAATTCTTAGTATTGATGGAAAAAACTAGAGTGCTAGTACCTTATTACCAGGAGGTCAATAACAGGACGTTTACCCAACAGTTTTTTTTTAAAATTGTGTTTCAAGGAAGCTTTGAGTAGGTATACACTTTATCTCTTAAAAACCTTTCTATTTTTAAGATGCTGTTTATTCCGTTACCTATAATGTGTCAAGGGAATATAAACCGGAACTGTTTACAAAATGTAAATCTAAAATCATGTTAACTTAATATTATATTAAAAATAAAAACTTTAAATTTTTACCTTTCTGAAATGATTTAAAGTAGTACCAGTTTAACAACATCGGTGAATCATACATCAAAGAAATAACATTTTTCAAAGTTACACATTATACAAAACATCCTTTAAAAATTATAATCACATTCTGTAGATTTTTTGTCTTCAGTTAAGTCTACAATATTTGTCATCAGTACATAACGTAAAATGATTTATTTCCTTCCTAAGGATCCGCTCCTTTCCCGATATTTGTAGATATGCGTATCATTGGATTTAAAATGAATTCTACCTAAATTTACGATTTGTTATATAATATACGTAAATTCAAAAGCTGTAGCGGAACTAGGTTTGTTTTGGCAGGTATTATAATCAACACATAGGATGAGTTGGACTAGTCATTATGAGAACAACTTACAGCTAAAAAACATTCTGCTTTTTTTTACTTATATGCATTGCGACTGCATCAAAATAACGTAGTTTCCTATTCGCTTCGCCCTTTTCTTTAGCCCGTATTTTTTTGGTACTCAACATATGTCTGTCCCAAAGTCTTCATCCTTCTCCTTTTTGTACCAAGACCCTTCTGATATCTGTCTTATATTTTCGGAGATCCTAACCCATCGCTTGTCCATCGTTTCGCTGCCAACCTAGCTATAAGTGCCCTCTTCGAACTATTAATATTAGTGGAATACATTAAGGAGGTAGATTTTTTAAAACTGAGTGCGTTATGTAGTTAGAAATCACGATCGGTTTTACACTGGGAGCTCTGTTACAGATGCCGGATGGCGTGTATCAAGTTGCAGTGATTGCATGGCTGCATTACATACAGTTAGTCCTTAGTCCTTGTGCAGACGTATTAAGCAGTGAGGTGAAAGTAAACCTCATACAGGATCAGACAAACAAGGACATGCACCTACCGGCATGTTCCAGTACTTACCTGCCAACTCGATACCAAGTAAGTATAAAACTTTATACCTTATGTGGAACTTGCGAGAATGTTCTCGTTAAAGTATGCAGGTGCAATTATAGAGATTTATTAGTGAAGAGTGAATTTTGAAGTTAGTTTTCAAAAATAATTAATAGTGAATTACCTTAATTATTTACTTAAATAAAATAAAACGAGGTTTTTGCTTCCAGCAAGGAAGCCACCCGTCGGTGTGCGAATCTAAACTGATGAGCTAGTGACGCGTCAAACAGCATTGTGCGCTTAATGTCAATCCGGATCCTATCCGGATATTTGATCAGGATTTCGATCAAATATCGAAATTTTTTGGGTTTTATTTCGATTGAAATATTAGTGAAGATTTTAAAAATATACGCTATATGAATATTATTCAATGTTAGGTTCGTATGAAATGGTTTTTAAACTTCTTAATTTTATTTGTTTCATAAGGTCACATCAAATGTTATTTAGACAAATGATATAAAAGAGAAGAGAAATATTATAAAATTCAAATAGTAATTGTATTCGCAAAAAAAAAACTAAAATGCTCAAATGATAAAATTATTCGCTGTCGTAAACGGATGATAATTATAATAAAATACTCATTTTTTAACAGTAAAATTACACGGTTTTTATTTCAAGTTGATCGGTTTTGAATAAGTAAGTGGTATTTCCATTTATGGCTGTAAAATTGGCGTTATAAATGCGCAAAAAAATAATTATTCCACACTGTTATCTCGAATGAAACCGAAGGTTGCATTGGTGACAATAAATGCGTATTCCAATAAATGTGTCACAATAATGATCCGGATTACCCGAAGCAGTGGGTATTACCTGATGATAAGAGTAATGAGACTGTGTCGAAGGCCTGACCGTCATGTCCCGTGCACTTTTGCACATCACAACAGCTGATACTAACAGTGGTGAATCTTTTTCTTCATCACATAAACATAGACGTGGGGTCTTTTAGACATCTATGAAAAATACATATATTTTTCTTCTAACTTATCCCACTCTTTTCTTCATCTTTAATAGGGAACGTGATATTAGTTTTAATGGGTAATCACGTTATATTTTTTTATATATTTATTTTACAAAAAATTCTCGAGAATAATGTGTTTGGAAAAAAATTAGTAAACGTACTGCTTTAAAAACCTGTAATTTATATTTCCATATTTCTTCATACTATAAATTTCAAAAACTTTTTTAAGAGAAATTATACGCTTACGTGTTAATTTTTTTTGAAAGAGAAATATTTTTGTTTTTATTATTTACACAAATATTTATATTTCATACTATTTCTGTGAACCTAAGCGGCTCATAATTAGAAATAGGTATTAAATTGTGGTAGAGTGGGTTGGAACCGAGAAACTCTGACTTAAGAGTCCGCGACACTAACCACGGGACCACAACCCGACACTAACGTTTCAAAACATCTGAAACATTTTAACATTTGAAAAAATATAATTTAATTGGTTAGTAGAATTAATGCTAAAAGAAAAATGTTTTTAAATACAAGGTTGCTATGCCTTGAATCACAATTCAAGAGATCGTATGATATTACTACGTAAAACATAAATGTTAAAAGTGATCCTGCTAAGTATCGAACCCAAGACCATATGGACAGTAACCGCTACTCTACTGAGGTGGATATACAAGTATTACATACAGTATACATGATCCTAACAGGGGTATATTTTCGAGAATAAATAATATTTAGTGAAATGAGTATATAAATCGTCAAAAAATGATAAAAAGCGTATAGTAGGAAATTCTGAATTTTTATTATTTTATATTTAATGAAAAATATCTTAGTTTTTATTGGTTGTTCGTAAAATTATAATTTGACAACATCCCACGGTAAAATAACATCATAAAATGTTAATGTAAATATAATTATTATAAAGTTGACAACTTCTTGTGGTCACTTTCCATTACTAAAGATCAAGGTCGTTGACAAATTTTAAAGTTTACGCAATGATTCAATAATAAATACGCAAAAAATATTACACTCAAATATGTATAACAGGTATTAGATTGTAGTTTGTAAATATGTATGTTTTTAATACTTTTTTGACAAAAAGCTAGTAGTGGAGTTGGTATACTCGCAAACTAGTTCCAGTGATGCAATTTTTATCCGTTTGGATTGGTGTCTGGTTTTATGTATCGTGGCAATAGTAAATAAAGCAGTAATAATGTCACAGATGGTGAGGAAGGTAAAGAAAATATAATCAGGGCTGGAATTGCGGTAAAAACATGACGCCTTGATGAAGAAAGGTGGTATATTAAAACCACAACTGTATAGTTTTTTTTCCATTTTAATTTTTGTTGACCATTGACTGGGTATCGTCATTACTGACATCATCAATCTGAACAGACCAATTAGATCAATCTGATGTTATCAATAACGACGAAACACTCGCCAAGAAATATGAGTAAAAAACTTAAATCTAATAAGGATTATGGATAACAATGCAAGGCTGAAATCAGCATTAGCATCACGTTGGTAAAATTAAGAAAGGTGGGCCGTTGATTACGCAGAATCTATATTATTTTTTTTTAAATGGTGTATATCAACTAAACAATAAATTAAATGAACACTACAAACAAACGCAACATGAAATTTATACTTTATATACTATACTACCTGTCGTAAAGTGATTACTTTATACACTGTGCTACATTCACCATTGCACCCATGATTGAACAACCATATTACAATACGCAGATTTTATAAAACTTGTATACATATTCCACGTGACGTAAAAAAATCTTCGTATTTGTTCAGTAATATTAGTATATCAAAAAGGTAAGCTTGTATGTACATTGTACAAAGGATTTATTGACTTTATTATCAACGGTATTTTAAACGCATCTCTTTGTTGCGAACTCTGATACTTAGTAAGAACAAAAAAAAAACATTCGCGACATTCGTTTAGCATAGATAAAATTAGCATTCGATAATAAAGCGATACAGTGACTGGTCGAATCACTGCTAAGATCACCTTCAGGGTATTGTAAATATACTGCGCTAGTATGGGTAGGTTTATGTGTGGTATGTAGGTAAGCGTGTCTCAAAAGAAAAAATACAAAAAAATCTAAAACCAGTCGACATTTAACGCTATGTCCTTTAGGCGATAAATCGACGTAACATTTTCTACCAAGTTCAATACCACGGTCCAGCCTCACCAACTGTTTTTATTTTATATTTTTTATTATTATTTATATAATAATTAAAGCTTTTTTTAGTGTTTAGTAGATCGGACCAGGTCCCAAATTACATCATTTGTATTATGTATCATGGCCGTTACAGAAGATCACGTTTTTTCGCCAGTATAATAATTGTTTTTATTAAAGCGTGATGGGAGTTGTTTTTTTTGTTACTGGCGCCATTGCGAACATTGTTTGTGCTAGTCATTTTTTTATTATTATTTTCAAATAAATAATTATCTACTGCGTTTATGTTTGTTAATAAAAATTTACGACTGTAATTATCAAACAGTTTTGACAAACTTTAAGTACTGCTTTTTGATACACACGAGATCGGGTTGAAATTGTACATATTTAATAAGAAAAATATCTTGAAAAAAATATTGTTTAACCAATTCTTCAAATGAATGAATTTTTAAACAACAGAGAAAATAACTGCACTAGGAGCAATAACTTGCTTCCGCTTAATTTTTATTGCTAATATGGATCAGGAATCGTATAAAGGTATACAAATAGTGGTTAGAGCGTTTGGCCACCGTGACTATAAATTTGATGAATGGAGTGGAAATAGAACATATGAAACGGAGACTAGTAGCAATTTTAGGGCACCCTGGGTTGCATACCCGTATTCACGCTAGCTTATGTAACATAATTCACTAAATTCTTATTAAGACACTAATTTTTTAATTATTATAAGAAATACATTTCAAAATTATAATGAGCCGATCACGTGGCCTGGTGCTTTGTCTCATGAGAAATATTTTTATATTATTTATCGACATGTCATCAAAGATGAAGAAGAATATGGAAGTCTGGGCATTTACGGAACTGACGACCGTCATAGGCTGGTTAAAGTGATCACTTTACACACGTGTTACATTCACCAATTCTACCTATTATTGACAACCACACTACTCAAATTCTTGGAAGTTCTATATATATGAAGCAATTTAGAAACCTTGTTCTTGAATCACTAGAACTTCACTAGAGACATCTATTGGTGAGATGTAAAGAAGCTTTTTACTAAGCAGAAACTCTTATATTAGTATGTGAGGTCCGAATCCTGAATTATAATCACACACATGAGAAACGCCAGAAAATACCATCTTCATTTTTTATTATTTAAGCTTATAATTTGATACCAGATAATTTATTTACAACATTTTAGTTGTTGTAAAGAAATATTTTTATTTCGTCGTTGGGCCGCCCACGAATGGAGATGGGCTGATAATATTTTTAAAAAAGCATCATGGATTGAATCCAGCAGGGGTACACTGGCCATGTATCTGCGGAGGAGTTATTTAGTCGGCCAAGGACCCCCATGGACCGTACAACCAAATCAACTTTTTTTACAACATTTTGAGAATATCCAAATACTTGTTCACAAAATCTGGATTATCTCCAATTAAAGGAGTTATTTTCATATTAGTTACACGTGTGTAAAGTGATCACTTAAACCAGCCTATGACGGTCGTCAGCCCCGTAAATCCCCAGACTTTCATATTCTTCTTCATCTTCGATGAGATGTCAAAAAATAATAAATCAACTTTCTTACGATCTGACTCGTTAGTGGGTCCAGGACACCATCAAAAAAGATTGACAATATATTTTCGTCAAAGTCAGTTTTAATCGTATTTATAACACTTAATTCAAGAACAACGTGAAAATTCAAATTTGGAACGTGAGTTTTAACAACATAGTTTTTCTGAATAAAACCACAGCTAACAAAACAATCAACGTCCACCGAACGCCGCTCATTGTACTTACCCGCCTGGGCATATCTCACTGTGTTTTGTATAATACTTTGTTTATTTTGAAAAGAATCTAAATACACCAAGTCACATTATGAAAAAGTGAACACAGGCGGTAATATTAAGATTGCGGTATACTACCACGGAGGCAGTGATTGAGTACAATCGCTAACGTGCTAGGGGTCCCGGGTTCGATTACCGGGGGGGGGGGTGAACTAAATATTAGAGATTTTACACTCTAATATTGATTTAATGAGTATCCTAGACTGGTCCCTGAAGCGCAGGACTGATTACCTTGCTTCTATGTAAGTAAGATAGCAAGACATTGCGTCAATACGATGCAGTGCTTTATGCACTATTAGATGCGGATAAGGGTTAGAAGAAGAAGAAGAGAAGTACAATGAACGGTAAAGTGATTAAACGGTTAATATTAATACATATTTATATATACATATATATATATATATATATATATATATATATATATATATATATATATATATATATATATATATATATATATATATATATATGTATATTTATATATATATATATATATATATATATATATATATATATATATATATATATATATATATATATATATATATATATATATACATATATATATTTATATATATATATATATATATATAAATATATATATATATATATATATATATATAAATATATATATATATATATATATATATAAATATATATAAATATATATATATATAAATATATATAAATATATATATATATATATATATATATATATATATATATATATATATATATATATATATATATATATATATATATATATATATATATATATATATATATATATATATATATATATGTATATATATATATTTATGTGATAAAATACCTAGGTACCTACCTATACATTTTATTAAGTACCTACATAAAGTACAAATCTACAACCAGATGTCGCATGCGTCGCACTGAATAAACAAAAGACATCAGATAGAAAAAATATAATATTGTGAACTGTCAGAATCAGATAGAAATAAAAATATTGTAAAGATTGATTAAGAATAAACTTTTACTGTCGTTTCTTTAATTACAAAGCAACACATTGTTTACTTTATTATTATACACCCACTTTACATATTATTTACACCCAATTTACAAAGAAAAATATTACCACGTTATATATTTATAGATGAATATATATATATATATATATATATATATATATATATATATATATATATATATATATATATATATATATATATATATATATATATATATATATATATATATATATATATATACACATATGTATTGAACTATTACAAGTAATTACTCAAACCATTTAACGACAGGTCGTAAACCCTGTCCATATTCATACTTTTATATTCAACGTGATGTAGTGATATCTGGGCAAGAATTCCATACTGAAGCTAACGTTTTAACTACGTAGTACAGGTAATTTTGATCTTAATTCTATATGTTAAAAAAAATCTTGTAAATTAATTCATTTGTATACAACACTAAAATTAGAATTTCTGTTAAAAGATTACTAAAGATTAAAAGGGAACTAAACTACGTAGTGTAGATAATTTTTAGTCCACCTCCGTAGTATTTTATAAGCGCGTTTAGCTATCATGCTGGAGGATCCGGTTTCGATTCCCAGAGGGGTTTCAAAATAAATATGAATGATTTTACAAATTTTTAGAAAATATTATCCAATATTACATTTGACTGAACATGAAGCGCGGGATTGAACGATCAAGATAACAAACACTGCGTCAATATGATGCAATGCCCAGTGCAAAATTGGGTGCAGAAAAGGGTAACAATAATAGAATATTCGATAATTTGAACTAGACTTTAATTCAGTAAAATATATTTTTTCCGGTATAATTTATTTCCTGACGATACTGATCGTCAACCGGATTCAAAATCTTAAAGTCGTTAGAATTTCAGAAGTAACGTTTCTAGGCAACATAATTAATGCTTTATCTTTTGACTGTAATTCCAGCCAGATAAAGGTAGGTTTAAAGAAAATTTCTCATAATTTTCCGTCAATGGGAAATAGCAATCAGTTACCACTGTTTAATAATTCTCATTGACGATTAATTTGACGCATACATGAGTAACATTCACAGACCGTGTCGTGGGCGCCTTAGAGAAGGAAAGAAAGGATGCACTGGTTCGACATCAGCCTCTACTGGTTATTTTATCGTGTCTTTATAGTACCTACATACGATTTAAGTAGTATTACAGTTAAAAGCATTACGGTTGTCGTATTATATCGGGTTCTGTATTTATTCGTATTTATTTGCATTGCGTAGTTCATCACCAATAATCATTAATGTCCTTTTTGATCGATTAGTTTATTCAATTCATATAAATGTGGGTTGATTAAACATTTATTTAATATAAATAAACATAAAGAAACATGTGTTCCGAGGGGATAATTTGTATTACAAGTAATAATAATAGCACAAATGGTTTGTTACATTAATCATTCATCTCGTGTCGTCCATTAGATACTAACTAATCATTGAAAATTTACTCTGCTCGGTTCAAAAGTAGATCTGATGTTACCGTGTTTGCTTACCATGCTAGAGATCTCGAGTTTGATCCCAAGGGGGAAAAAATAAATAAAAATGTTTTTTTGTACTAAAATGTTTATTTAATATTACCTGAAGTATAAAACTGATCACCCCTTATATAATTAGCGATCAACTTAACATTGCATCAATTTGATGCAGTGCCTAGGGACCATCGTGTACCAATGAGATTAAGAAGAAGAGGAAAAGTTATAAATTAATTTTGCACGAATCTTAAACTTGTTAATGATATTTGTGTTTTTTTATGGTAGTAGTAAGCACTTATTCATTCTCAAAAATGATTATTGTTGTAATAAATGTCAGATAAAACAATAAAATTGTTTAAAAATTACTTTTTTACTTATTTGCAATATGTATCAAAAATAAATTTATTTACTAACTTCCATAAATAAATAGTAAACACGACTTCAGTGATAAATAGCAGTTCTCAGACGCTCTAAACTATAGAAAAATATATTATCGTCGAATTTTTAACAAGAAGTTTACCGATAACTATTGACTGCTGATTGTTTTCATAAAACACGCCACTGCCCTGAAAATTGTTATTGGTAACGGTTAATGTCTAGTTATATTTACGAAATATTAATATAGCTACGTAAAATTAGACCTTAATATAGTGCATACACATCTTCTGTCGAATAATCGGTTTCATAAGTTAAAAATACAGTAGTTCAAAAATCAATTAATTTATATTTATAAATTCAGACAGCTTACTCTATTTAAATAATTATCTTTTTGAAGCATTATTATAATTGCTTTGAACACCTGCTTTAAATGAATATCTTAATTGGCTTGGATTTTACTGTGTTTTTTTTGTTGAAATTATTATTTATCACCTTAATTCCCAGGCATAAAATAATAAGTTATATTATAACAACCATTATTGGATCATACCTACAGTTAAAATTATATGTAATTCCCTTTGTTCAAACAAGGTACAAATAATATTTAAAGAATAAAGAGAGGACAAATTTCGAAAAATTAAATAAAATATTTCTTAATTTTACCGTGGAAATAAAATAATTAAGTACATAAATTATTTATTAAGCCTCTGAATTCGAAAACCATTTTAATTTTAAGCCTACAAGAATGGTCGAAAAAATTACCACGCATATTAGGAAGTAAATAAGCATAAACAGCTTTGTCACGGAGGTGTCGAAATTTGATCGTAGTTTTATTAATATAACATATTTTAACACATGTTTGGCCTTGCTTATTAATTAAATTAAAGAAATAAAAAATGTGCCTTCGTACATTAAATTTGGTTTTGTTGATCAAAGGTCTCAAAAAGTATTTTAGATACGTATAATCGGAAAAACTGTTTCGGTCTCCGTAAATTACAAATATTTCAACTTGTTTTAATTCGTCGATTGATAACTTTTAATTTAATACCTTTGGACATTTTTATAATAAACTAATTGCCCCGCGTGTCCTTGGTGTCATTATGCACTGCGCGTCCATTGAAAAGGTCGGAGAGTCATTTACGAGTATTTTTATTTTATTATTATCGCAATTTTATCTTAAAAGTCACCTTTTGTTAGAAATGTCTTCGCAGGTCTTTGAACGACGTTTTAAAATTATGTTTCACACGGCGCAAAACATTTTTTCATCGACAAATTGATTTATCATAACTCACGAGGAAACGTTAAAATAAACAACATTTCAAATATGCCATATCAATTCAATAATTGTGAAACAATGAATATTAAGTAAGTGAGACTTTTTGTTGTTATTTTGTCTTCGGTAGTGTAGTGTTTAGCACAATTTACGTATCTCGCACGAGTTTCTGTTTAAATTCACTTTTCCGATAACATGATGTATTATTTATTGAAAACATATTTTTAGATAAGAGGAATGTCTTTCAAATCCTATACACTTTCCGCAGTTAAGTTAACCATAAAAGTTAACAGTGACAGGTCGCATCTGGAAGGGTTAATAGTTCTAATAGTACGGGAAAAGCAGGGTATACCCGGCTATATTTTATTAATGCAGTCCAAAATCATAAACACAGTAGCGAGCGACTTCAGTGTTGTGATTCCCATTCGACCGTATTCCAAGGAAGGTTCGTCACTTCATTAGGCTCCGCTATATATTAGATAAGTTAAACACCGGTTTTTGAAGTTAAATAACGCACCGTCACAATAATAGTGACCACCAAATACGTGTACATATAGTATATAAAGTATGTGCTCGTATATCTGCGGGAAATGGCATGTTGTTGTACAAATTAGGCGAACAGTCTTCGGTGCCTAGCAAAAATGGCAAAACAAATCAACAGGAAGCTCTGCAGCCTTCATCTTCACGCTTTGAGAAGTCCGAGGAATGTATTTTAGGATAATGATCTACCTTCCAGCACCTCGCTCGGTTCAAGTCATCCACCGTAACAACATTACCTATTCAATCTAATTCGTTTCCTTTCGTACCCTAGTACGGATATCTCTTGTAATTGAAAAAAAATAGGTTTATTAACATTTTTTAAAAAGTAATATTTTGGCCATTCAATTTGTGGTATGGAATCAAACTTTTCAATAGCTTAAATAACTATTTGACACCCCGGTCTTGAATTATCGTCAATAGAAAAATGGTATTTCAAGATGCATCAATAATAATAATATGCGCTGGATATTCTCTCCATGTTAAGGTTAAAATGTGCATATTTAAATTTTAAATGTAATTCTATTAAAAGCCAATTCTTACAACAGGTTTCACGATTGACTTTTTAGACAACAAAATTCTTTCAAACGCAACCTCGTCCCATCGTTAGATAGTCAACTGGTAGCAACTTTCATTTTCTACGTTTTGAATTATGACTCGTAAAGTTCGATGTATTGAGAGAATATTTTGTACCCTTTGATTGAATATTGATCAGAAACTTGGTAAAAATTATCTTATTTTTGACAAAATATTATAAAGAATTGACATGTTTTTCATACAATATAACCTTGAATTTTTAATGATATCTTAAACATTATGAAATCGCGATTTAGTCATACGTAAAGTTAAATCATGTGTAATTTACTAAAACAAAACCAATACTCCATAAATATTTATGTATGTACCACATAAGGGCAAAAAATGGGCTTTCGCGGATTTGCCCGTACCACATTCATCCAAACTCATCAGTTAAAGGGTTTAAAATACTTTCAACAAAACTAGGGGATTGTTGTCGAAACCACAACTGAATTAAATGTTTTTTTACGTAGTTTATTAGTTTAACACGCGAAGCAAGTTTTATCAAAGATAAAATTAGTTGTAGGTACATAATCCTAACAACAACACGTTTGTCCGTAACTCGGTGAGATGAAAATTAAGATTCAATAGTATTTCCGCAACACAATAACACTAATTACATAATAGCATAATTATTGATCAACGTAATAATTGTAGTATGTTATTTAGTAGAGTCCTCCCAGTTGTAAGACACCCATGCCTCCCCTTATCTTGAAAATATAACAACTGTCAATTTACGCTTGGTACATTTTAATCCTGCGTTGTTCAATAGGAAAAAAGAGTGTAAAAAGTCTGAAAAAAAGTACGAAATGAAAAATAAGAATGTTGAAAAAAAAAGAAACGTTGTATTCACATTTGCACGGCTAATAACCTGCCAGTGATAAGATTTTGTTATAACTTAAGTATTTTGCAGACAACATTACTGTTGTTGACAGGTGCCATGGAGTAGTTGGGTAGATGCTCAACTGCGAAACTGGCGTCGCGGGTTCGATACCCGCCAATTATAAATTCAACAAAAAAATATTTTAATTGGTCCAAGTGTTTATGGTGTTTTTCACATTTTACCTTCCCTATCCTTACTATCCTGCCTGCAAACAAGCCTCTAAAAGTAGAGGCTTTGCGGGTTAATCCTTTTTAAAATCCTACCTCATATTACTCCTCATTTTCTTTCCTCATTTACTTCCTTCATCCTCATCTTCACCCATGTTATCTGTATCCCGTAAAATATATTCCACTTCTAGATCCAAGAACCAGGAGCGCAAGACTGATTATCGTGCCTTCGTGTAATTAACGATCAAGTCTACATTATGACGATCCAACGCTTTACGAGAAGGTTTTTGACGATCGTGAATTGAGTCGTCTTGAACCGAATTGCCAAGATACCGTTTTAGGTAGTAAGTTAGTGGAGTCAGGGGCCAGGGTAGCTGGGAGCAGTATGCGGAGCAAGTGGCACGCGACGGCGGGTGTCGGGTGTGGTCAATAGCGAAAATATTTACTTTCCACTTCGACCTTAGATTTACTGCGTACATACTAACTGGCGCGCCATGCCAGCCGGATATGACCTCTATTATCCTTAGCGCAGAGTCTCGAATCGTGTGCGCGCATCAAGGACATTCGGGCTCACAATTATTATTATTGTACAATCAATATTTATCTCGGTCGATAAATTTTGTAATTTACGGATCTATTTTATATTTTCTTGTAACTTAATAATACATAAAATTTATCGAAATGGTACTTATGTTTTGTACGTATTTATTATTACCCGTAACACTAAAGTTCCACAAATGCCATGTGATGTCGCAGAAAATGGTTTGAACGTTTTCACGCTCCATGTTGCGCGCTGTTGATCTTGCTACCTTTTTACTCAAAATTGCTAATCCGAAACTGGTTGCAGTCAGATATGGTGCGAGTAGAAAAAGATTGATATCGTGGTGATCGTGTATAGTTATAATTAACGCAAACATTTGAACTTATTTCATTATTTTATAATACTCCGCAGTTATCCGCTGGTTGGTTATTATTCCTTTTATTTTTTTCTTACACGCAGTGATGCTTCGCAAAACGTACTTCACTTGTTCCAGGAGCACGTTCGTTATGTGAAACCATTTATGAATACATTTATTTAAAAAAAAAACGGTTTGTAAGCATAAAATATGATACTGTAACTGTTACGGACGGATCGCACACCCCGTACGGCGGCCCTGAAAAAGAATTCCAGGCGCCTGGCGGCGAGCGAAACGGTCGCCCGTCGGAATGCGACCCGAAGAAGGGCCTCTATGGATTCTACCGATTTCTCATGTATTTACAGAATGTATTAGATGTAAGAAAGAATAAGACAATGTTAATATTAAATGCGCCTAGATGTTAAGTTGTATAAATAGATTACTGATAAAATAAACTTGTAAATTGTAATGTAATAACGAACTGTTGGAACGGCACCGGTACGGTATGAAAGTGTAGCCCGTCCGGTGCCCATTAGAGAGAGACAGAGATATGGCTGTCTCTCTCCCCCGGCCGCTGATTGGCTGTACTTTCCCACTGTCGGGCGGTACGCGATCACGGCCGGGTATATAGAGGGCGCATTTTTTGGTAATAAACCAGTTCTGGTGTGACTGTTGAAACCTGTGTTTCATTTCTCCGCTCCCGCTCCTTGGACTACTCGCCGCGCCGCCAGCCTGGACCGCTTCGCCTCATTATACCGATTCACGGACCAGTTTCGGAAAGCCCTTATCAGGGCTATTGAGGTTGACTTGTCGGTCCAGTGCCCGCTCTTCCCGGCTCATACATCCATTCACCTCCGTCCGTATCCAGCTTACTCGGTAACTCGGTACGGCGGGGCCGTCTGGAACGTCACCCCTTACAACGGTGGCATAGTTGGGAGATTCCGAAGAAGACCAGGCGTGTACATTTTTGAGAGTCATCGCACGTAACCCACGCCGGTTACATTTTGGTCCTTCGAGCCGGATCCTTCAACGCAGTCTCCAGCTACGATGCCTGCATCCCTGAGGTCGGGACGCAACGTCGCCATGGAGCCCGAAGAGCAGCGCCGTGAGGAGGATCGGGACTCTGTCAGTTCAGTCCGGACTGATACGAGTAGCGACTTGCGCCGCCAGATGGCGGAGCTAGCCGCCAGCAACGAGAGGCAGTTCCAGCAACTCCGTGAGCTGTTGTCGAAGTGCACAGCAGCTAACGTAAGCTCCCCAGGGGGGGAGGTTATCGCGGGTGTCGAACAATCCACCCACCTACGAACGCGGCAGGACGACGCCGCCAATCAGCCCAGAACGGGATTCAGGACATCGGCCGCAGCTCTACCGGTTCCGGTGTTGGATCCGGAACCTACGCGATTCGCTGGGGAATCGCGGGACGAACTGACCGGCCACAGAGGAGAAGCGCCCGGGGGACATGGCCCGGCGCCTACTGGCAACGCGGAGCCGAGGCGTATGAAAACCTCTGGCTTGCGTTGGCGCGCACCGGACGAACGCGATCGCTACCCGGTACGCGAATGGGTCGACAGAGCTCGACCGGACGAACGGCACCGCAGAGATGACGGAAGAGCAATCTACGCGGAGCCCTCACCCCGAGGCGGGGACTACTTTCGATGGTCGGGGCAGCCGCCGGAGTTGCCCAAGTTCAGCGGAGACCCGAGGGAATGGCGCCGCTTCAACGCGGCATATCTCCAATCTACTGAGAGATGGGGGATAGGGGACGCTGACAACATCGGAAGATTGGCGCGCGCACTGGAAGGGCGTGCGCGTCACATGGTAGCAGGCCTGCTACTGTATCCGCGCAACGTGTCGGAAATATTGCGGACGCTGGAGGACGCCTTCGGCAGCCCGACACTCATCATCGCGCAGATACTGGAAGACGCCCGGAGGATGCCGAGTCTCGCCGACCACCCCGCGGATGAAGCAGTCGTGGATTTTGCGGTTTCGATACGCAACGTCATCACCACCGTGGACGGGATGGACGCTTGCTATCTCGACAACCCGCAGCTGCTAGCGGAGATGGTTGCCAAGATGCCGACGCAACTCCGGTGGGATTGGTTCCGCGATCGCCGCCGCGAGACGAGGAGCAGTATCTACGATCTCGCCGCTTGGCTTGACGAGATCACCGCCGGCATCACGCGCCACGGAGGTCTGTTCAGAATGGTGGCGAGGAACAGAGACAAGGAGCGCGCGGGTCAGCGCGACAAGTGCGCCGAGCCCGCCCGCCGCGAGAACGCTCGACGCGTCGAGCCAAGGAGTCACGTGTTTGCGACGCGCGACACGACGAGTGACAAGGAATGCGTATTTTGTAAGGCCAGCGGGCATAACTTACGCCGATGCAAACGGTTCGAGAAGAAGACCGTGGACGACCGCTGGGAATTTGTGCGGCTGTCCAAACTGTGTTTCCAGTGTTTGGAATCAGGGCACAGGGTGCCCGAGTGTGAAGCAAGAAAGTGTGAAATCTGCCGGAGACACCACAATAGAATCCTGCACTACCGCACGGATGGTGCCGCGGAAGCCGTGAAAAGTGAGGAAGTTGTGGACAATGCGCAGGTGCTGTGGACAAATGACTGTGAGGTCCCGGTCACATTCAAAGTGCTGCCGGTTACTTTGAAGGGACCGCGGGGGACCGCAAAAGTGTTCGCCTTGTTGGACGAGGCTGCGTCTGTGACCCTCCTCGAGGAGGGTGTCGCCCGCGCGATAGGTGCTACGGGGATAGCAAGGAATCTGACGATAAAAGGTGCGACTGGACAAAGCAACACACACAGGTCGCAGCGTGTAACGGTGACCTTGATAAGTGATCACAACGGGGAATTCGAGATCGGGGCGAGGACCATCAAGGACTTGGACCTTGTACACAAAAGTGGCGCGCCCGCGCGGACTGGAGCTCGCGTCATCAGACCGCAGATGCTGATCGGCCTCGATAACGCGTCTCTCATGTTCCCGATCGACACTCCAGTGCTTCGGGAGGATGGTCAGCTGACCATAGTGACCACACTGGGGCCAGTAACGTACGGGGGTACCGTACACCCCAACTTCAATCTGCCAAACAACCGGGTCGAGCAAGGGTTGGACGAGCTATTGAAGAGAAACTTCGCCGTGGAGTCATTGGGCGTCTCCACCGCCGAAAGGAATCGCGCAACCGATAAGCGCGCATTGGAACTCTTGAAGAATACTACAAGACAGCTCCCGTCAGGCCAATGGGAGACCGGGCTATTATGGGCTCGGGACGGAGACGTACTGCCGTGCAATCGCCAGGCAGCCTTGAACAGGCTTCACTCTCTAGAAAGGAAGCTAGGACGTGACGCGGCATTGGCAGCGGCTTACAAGGCCAAGATAAGTGAATATATTGGAAAAGGATATGCTGTGAAGCTCGACCCCGCAGAAGAGAATGTGCACCACCCGAGGGAGTGGTATTTACCTCACTTCGCTGTGAGTAACCCGAACAAGCCGGGTAAGATAAGAGTGGTATTTGACGCTGCCGCCCAGCACCGGGGGACGTCATTGAATGACCACTTACTGACAGGACCAGACCTCCTGTCCTCGCTGTTGGGGAACCTCCTTCGATTCAGGGAAGGGGCCGTGGCGGTAGCCGCAGACATCAAGGAGATGTTTCTGCGAATTAGGATCAATGAAGCTGACCAGCCATCGCAAAGGTTCCTGTGGCGAACGAATAGCCGGGATGAACCCGAAACGTACATGTTGACATCGATGATGTTCGGCGCGAAATGCTCGCCCAGTAGTGCCCAGTTTGTCCGCGACAAGGTCGCCCAAACGTACGCACACGAATTTCCGGCCGCCGCGGCGGCCATACAAGGACGAATGTATATGGATGACTATTTGGATGCGACCGACAGCGAAGAAGCGGCCGCATCCCTCATACATGGCCTGAGGCAGGTGCTCCTAAGGGGAGGCTTTGAGCTCACGAGGTGGGCGTCTAATAAGCCAGGAGTCCTGAAAGGCATTGCGGAAAAGGAAAAGGCGGAAAATGCCATCAGAATAGGAGAAGCAAATACAACGGAAAGAGTCCTGGGTTTAATGTGGAACCCCAGGAGCGACACGTTTCTCTTCGAATATGGGACCGAGATGGCCTCGATCCCCGAGAACCCCACCAAGCGCCAAATGCTGAGCGCGACGATGAGTATTTTTGACCCGGTCGGCTTTATTACGTGCCTCACCGTGCGGTCAAAAATTATCCTACAGGCCGTCTGGCGATCAAAGACGGGCTGGGATGAGACGCTGTTGCCGGAGCACTCTGAGAGATGGTCAGAGTGGCGCCGGCTGATGGAGAACAACGAATGCAGAATACCAAGATGTGTGCTACAGTCTAAAGGGCGACTCGTGACGCTGCACATCTTCTGCGACGCATCTGAACAGGCTTGTTGTGCGATAGCCTACTTTGTGAACGCCGGCGACGCGGCGTTCGTGATGGCCAAATCGAAAGTGGCCCCCCTGAAGCCGCTCTCCATACCGCGCCTAGAGCTACAGGCGGCACTGATGGCGGCACGGATGGCTGCCACCATCAAAAGGGAGAGTCAGGCGAGGATAGTAAGAACGATCTACTGGACGGACTCCAGCACGGTGCTGTGTTGGATACGCAATGATCCTTTGAAATATGCAACGTTCGTGGCCAATCGATTGGGAGAGATCGATGAGTTGACCACGCGTGAAGAATGGAAATGGGTCCCCACAAAGGAAAACCCGGCGGACATTGGAACCCGCGACAAGGGGACCCCTGACCTCTCAAGAGACGGACTGTGGTTTGGGGGCCCGCGTTTCTTGAGGGAGGAAGAGACAGAATGGCCCACAGAGAAAGTTGGGCGAACGAGACCAAGCGCAGAAGCGCTCGAAGAAAAACCGGTTCGACAGTTTGTCGGACACACAAGGAACGAGGAGGCCCTCCCGCAGGTGGAGCGGTTCTCCTCCTGGACCCGGCTGGTGCGCACGACCGCCTGGGTACTACGATTCATCTCCAGATGCCGGCGGCACTCGGTCACAGGACAACCCGGAGGGGGGTTTGAGTTGCGCGCCGCGGAGATGCAGGACGCTGAAAACATGTGGATTAGGAGGTCACAAGAAAGCTCATTTCAAGACGAGCTGCAAATGCTGCGGGAGGGAAAGGGAAGCCCGCCCGGAAGCCGTCTGTACGCCGCGACGCCGTACTTGGACAGCAATGGAATAATACGAATGGGTACACGCCTTAAGGCCGCGTCCGAATTCGCGGCAGGCCTCACTGCCCCACCCGTCCTCGACGGAGCATGCCGATATGTGCGGCTATTGATTGAACATGTCCACAAGAAAGGTGGACATCCAGGAACAGAAAGAACTGTAGCAGACCTACGAACGAAGTATCATATCCTGCGGCTGAGGGACGCCGCTAAGAAAATATCACGGGAATGTCAGACATGTGAGACAGCTCGGAGCAGACCAAGGATCCCACTGATGGGACAGTTGCCCGCATCCCGGCTTGCGTACGGCGCACCGCCCTTTGCGCACTGCGGAGTAGATTTCTTCGGGCCGATAGCCGTGACTGTCGGCCGAAGACGGGAAAAACGTTATGGCGTTCTTTTTACGTGTATGGTTACACGCGCCATCCACCTAGAACTCGCGTCCTCACTGCAAGCGGACTCCACGATAATGGCAGTGAGGCGGATGATTTCCCGGAGAGGGTGCCCCATCGCCCTGTACTCCGACAACGGGACCAATTTCCACGGCGCCGACAAAGAGATGCGCGACGCCGTGACGGAACTACGGAAGGATGGAAAATTGTTGGCGGAGCTGACAATTCGGAACATAAGATGGGAATACATACCGCCATCTTCCCCACACATGGGTGGGGCATGGGAGAGGCTCGTTAGGTGACTCTGCAGCCCGAGGAAGCTATACCCCTCACCCCGAACCACCTGCTCATCGGAACCGCTAATGCGCACCCCACGCTGGCGCATTACGACGAAGACGACGAAGGAGCCTGCCTTCGCAAACAGTGGCGGATCGCCCAGAGATCCGCGGATATGTTCTGGCGGCGCTGGCTGCGGGAATATCTCCCAACGTTGGCCCAACGGAAGAAATGGCGCGATCCCGCGCCTCCGATCCAGAAGGACGACATGGTCGTAATTGTCGACCCGAACCTGCCGAGGAACTGTTGGCCGCGGGGAATAGTGACCCGAGCCGACCAAGCAGCAGACGGCCAAGTACGAGTCGTGGAGGTAAAGACCCCTAGGGGGGTCTACACCAGGCCGGCCGCAAAGATCGCGGTAATAAGAAGAGAAGGCGCGCGACCCGTCCCCGAGAATTCAGGTGCAGACTAGCTGCACGGGGGGAGTGTTACGGACGGATCGCACACCCCGTACGGCGGCCCTGAAAAAGAATTCCAGGCGCCTGGCGGCGAGCGAAACGGTCGCCCGTCGGAATGCGACCCGAAGAAGGGCCTCTATGGATTCTACCGATTTCTCATGTATTTACAGAATGTATTAGATGTAAGAAAGAATAAGACAATGTTAATATTAAATGCGCCTAGATGTTAAGTTGTATAAATAGATTACTGATAAAATAAACTTGTAAATTGTAATGTAATAACGAACTGTTGGAACGGCACCGGTACGGTATGAAAGTGTAGCCCGTCCGGTGCCCATTAGAGAGAGACAGAGATATGGCTGTCTCTCTCCCCCGGCCGCTGATTGGCTGTACTTTCCCACTGTCGGGCGGTACGCGATCACGGCCGGGTATATAGAGGGCGCATTTTTTGGTAATAAACCAGTTCTGGTGTGACTGTTGAAACCTGTGTTTCATTTCTCCGCTCCCGCTCCTTGGACTACTCGCCGCGCCGCCAGCCTGGACCGCTTCGCCTCATTATACCGATTCACGGACCAGTTTCGGAAAGCCCTTATCAGGGCTATTGAGGTTGACTTGTCGGTCCAGTGCCCGCTCTTCCCGGCTCATACATCCATTCACCTCCGTCCGTATCCAGCTTACTCGGTAACTCGGTACGGCGGGGCCGTCTGGAACGTCACCCCTTACAACGGTGGCATAGTTGGGAGATTCCGAAGAAGACCAGGCGTGTACATTTTTGAGAGTCATCGCACGTAACCCACGCCGGTTACAGTAACATAAGAAAAGAAACTCAGTTTTTATTTTTTATTTTAGGCGGACTCAGATTTTGGAAAGTCTAGCAGAGTCAGATCCTTCTATTCCATCCTTTGCTTTTTGGCTGCTGGCTTCTTGAAAAGCCTTTCCGAGTTGTTAAATTCTCCCTCTTCTAATGGGAAAGGGTGTTATTGTAGAAATCGTTGATCCTGTTGGCCTCAGCTGAGTTTAAATAGAGAGTGTCGGGAAACTCCCGAACCCCATTTGACCCATTTGACCAGGACGTCCTTGATGACAACAGTTGGGATTGATTGATTTGATTACTCCTACTCAGATGGCTTTCCAGCGGCAAGATGAAAAATGATAAAGTCCGTTCTGTGAAGCAAAGTTCGCTGTGTGAGTCGCGTAATGGACGAAGTAAAATTCTTTGTACATTTTACTTAATTTCTTTTAGAACTTAAAATAAAGACTCGATTAATATTGAATTATATTCCTTCTTTGAAGTTATGAACATTATCAAAGAAATAAATAACACATTATTACCCACAAGTTGTCTTTTTTATTACTCAAATGTAATAAGACATTTTTAAAAACCAATTCCGGGCATTGAGCGAGATATTATTTGGTCAATTTACATTGTTTCTCCGTATAATAAAGGTCACGTTGATTCTTATATATTGTGTGGATAATAATGTATATTTTCGAACAAAAAATGTACAAATGCCAAGCAGATCGTGAGAGAAATAAAAACTGAAGAATATTGCCATTTCAGGTAATAAAAACTGATTTACGAGTATGTCTAAATGTAGCGTATATTCTATAAAAGTGGTTGACGATTCATTTTTAATTTTACGAAAAACAAAAGTGACAATAATTTACTGTAATAATGATGATTTTTAATGGATGAGGGTAGGATACAGGGGGGTTAATATTTGGTAAGTATATTTTTTTAAATATCTTTGTACAAAAAATATTATAAAAATATAATGTTTTTAATAAATATTAAAAACACACAATTTTTAAACAGGATTTGTAAATACGAGATTTTGTACGAAAAATTAAAAGTTGTGTTTATTGACCAATGCGTATGCATTAATATTCGCAGGTTTGTATTTTTTGACTAACCTTTCGATATTTACCCCATTCAGCAGACAGAAAAAGTGGCCTAATGTTTTATTTTGAACCAGCGTTTCTCTTCCTTTCAACCCTTAAATTGGTGTTTTTGCGGGTACAGCTGTAACCTGTACCACGCGCCACTCGGTGTACACTCGCAAATTAATGGTATTTAAAACTTTTCACACGTAATTCGACCGAGTTGACCGCAATAGTGTTTAATCATTCTTGTATGTAATCCCATAGAGAGCGTGGGAGATGTATTGCGCACGAGATGAATCAACTCATTACAATATCGTTATGCACTGCAGGAGTAAGTAAAAAATATCTTCATTCTTATTTTGAAATAGACATTATTTTTAACTACAGAATAAAACTCGTTTTCCGACAAATGGGGCTATTCTACAAAATAAGAATAACAACTATGAATGTACATAACGAAAAGCAGTCAAAAATTGTGTCACTGATACGAATGGTCTTATGAACTTTAAATGCGGATTTAAGGAACATAGAGGGGATGCCATATGCTTTCATCTTTTGGCCGGTCGACAGCAGTCATACGAGGACGAATATTCACCTAGACCCTAGATCTATGGTGAACATGTGAACAACAAAGAATTCGTGGAAAGCTCTGTCTAAAACATTTTTAAAAATATTAAGACAATTCTTAAAACAGGTTTAACTATTGTTTTTTTAATCTATTGATGCGCATATTGGTCGATAAAAATAAATTATACGAAATGCTATACAAAGTTGTTGCGAATTTGATTTCTACAAAATACAGATAAAAAAAAAACATTTTGCGCGCTCGCTACGTTTAACAAAAAGAAAATATTGTTACAAAAACACAAAATAACATTAACAAAAAGTCGGTGGTACAAAAAAGTCGGAATGTATTTTGTCGGATCATAAAAAGATTATTGACTCTCGACAACCTTGGGACCTGTATTACCTATATTATGGTATCGCCGAAGGAATTATGCCATTCCGCTATTACATCCAGTCTCTCCAAATGGAAAACGAAAACTCGCTTTGGCAATCGCCGAATAAATTATGTATCGTTAAATTTGTCTACTCGAATGTACCTATGTGAAATTTCTTATCATTATCCAGATTCCGTAAAATTTATTATTTAAAAACAACGAGTTTAACGAAGCAGTTTATCGATAATCTCTTTTACGGCTTTTAAAACATAAATTTAATGCGGTCGGTGTTAAACGAAACGAACAATAAATTATTACCCAATACCTTGTTGACAAACACAAGTAGTGTATGCCCTGTACATTATATGTATATACCCAATAAAAGGTAACAGCAATATTGCGCGAGTGAAAAGCCAAACGTCTGGCCAAAGTACCATTATTTTCTTCCTCTTTTTCTTTCTCGTATATTGATATTGTTTTACTCGTATTATTGCTAAATTTATTTTTAATTTAACATTATTTAACATTACTAAAATAAACTAATATTTTACATCCCTTATTATATTATAACTGCATTCTGTACTTAATTATTAACAAAAAATATTTATTCCACAATGCTGTGACCATAATTTAATCATCGATTTTTAAATTCCCTCAGCTTGCTTTAAATCTACATACTTTCATCGCATGTTACATATTTCTGAATGGTATTTTTTGTTTTATACTCTTTTATTTTAAAAATATCTTAGCAATTTGATCCTTAATTCCATTTGGAATAAATTTGAAAACATTTTCATGGTTTTGAAAATATTATCTTATCTCATTTCTTCTTATTCAAATTTATTTTTTAACATATTATTTTCATTGCTCTGTTCCCTCTCATCCCTATTCTCAACCAGATGGTACGTAAGACACCACATTGGATCAATTTCAGTCCTGCGCTCCAATTTCTAGCGTATAGAAGTTGAATGAATTATATGGAAAACAGTTAGCCCGAGTGAAGGAACTCAGGGTGAAAGACATAACTTCTATACGGAAAAGAAAATGGGGGAAATCAACGTTCACTCGATAGCTTGTGTATCCCGAACGCTGCCAATGTTCCTCTGAAGTACTCTGAATTATAAACATTAAAACGGCCAACTAACTCAGTAATTAACCATCACGCCGCTTCTCCGCAGGGATAGGCAGAGAGAATAGAGTGCCACACCACTCTGTCATTGCAAATATTCTTCGCCTCTTCCACGTTCATTCATCTTCTCATACATACCCGCCGATTATTTCGACTCCTATCCTAACCTGACCGCTTTCAATTATTTGGCATACCCGTCGTGCCAAGTGTTTCTCGGTCTTCCTCTGTTCCTATTTCAACAAATTCGCCTCATAAATTTGTTTATCGTTCTTTCCTCACTCATTCGTTCCACATGTCCAAATCATCTCCACACACCTTTCTTAATTTTATCGATAATGCTTATCTCAGCTTTGCATTCCTTCATTATTTCGCCCTTCGAACACCTATTATACATCGTTTAACCGCACTTTGTCTGAGAGAGCGCATTATGACTGCATTCAGTCTACTTTCATCCTACTTTTGCCAACTCCATGCTTCATTTCCATGCATTAAGAAAGCGGGATTCGTAAATCTGCTACGAATATAACGTGTGACAAGCTCCTCTTCTGTGTACCTTACATTTGTTTTTAGTTTACATATAATTTGTGACTTTCGATTATTGTTATTCCATATTTACCATTGGTGTTGTGAAGTGACCACGCCCGGGCCTTATATTGTATAAACCGATCGTGTTTACTGTCGTATAGATAATATTATTCACAATAAGGCCACGGTTATCTACCCGAATAATGACCACACGAATAGTTATACATTATTTATTATTCAATCGGTTCGGCAACGTTTAATCAAGTTGGGAGACATTGCTCGAGGTATTTATGTATATGCTACCGTCCATATTACATATACGTATAGTCGTTCCGTAGGCCGCAGGCGGTTAGCCGCAAAAACTCTAATAAGAATAATAAATTGAAATCAAATGGTAAACAATGTACACTTCGTGGACAATCCGTTGTATTATCAATTAACAACACACACGCACACACACATATATATATATATATATATATATATATATATATATATATATATATATATATATATATACAATATATATATATATATATATATATATATATATATATATATATATATATATATACAATATATATATATATGTGTGTGTGTGTGTGTGTGTGAAACGAAAACATAACGAAAAGGATAAAGAAAAACTGCTTTTGATCACCTTTGTGCCTTTTTTTTTCAAATGTTTATCGTAGATGTCACATGTGTTTTACATTTTCAGAAAATAAATATACGTACATATATTTCTTCTTATAATATTAATCGTACACTGATATTTTTTGATAATATCAATTGTTTATTCTAATAATATTATCGTTGAAAATTTCATTATTGCTAACGAAATGGGTTGCGATTACACCAATTTTAAAGAGATGGGATGCAGTACGACGGCAATTTATTAAAATAGTACAGATGATGTAAGGAAAATACAAAAAACAAGGCAGTTTTAGAGCGAAGAATTTCAAGCTTCTTAACCTCAAATAATCGTTAAAAAATGAGAGAATTGTAATAGATTACTAAATAATTCAAACTTAAGTATTTATTAATAAGGTATCAGAATAAATCAATTATTGCATGACTTCCTTATATCAACATAAGATAAGTTGTTTCAGCAATGAAAACTGAAAGTATGAATGGAAGAATGTTGAGATTACTGGAGATGAAAATCCTTGCCATTTACTGGTTTCCGAGAACGTTAGAAAGGTCGACAAAGGCCTACCTACTTACATACTTATGTATATTATGATAATCATGAATATTCATTACACTTACTCGTGTTATCCCATTATTTCATCTTCGGACTATTAAATTACAGTACTACCTCACATAGTCCGGCTTTTAATGTTTTATTTATTGTTTATTTTTATTTAAAGGAATAACCCGAAAAACCTTAATTTTGGAGGCTTGTCTGTAGATAGAATAGTCAAAAAAGGGAAACTGTATATAGACCAGTTGAAAATGAATATTTCTTGAATTAATTTTGCAATTGACGTCTACGTCACGGCGCCTGTCAAATGGTATGTTCAAATGCGGAACATTTCACAAGTGTATTCTATAATAACTTATTCAATTGAAAGTACTGTCCGTATTAACATAAAAGCCTATTGGGTATATACTGTTTATATGATAAATAAAATATTCACACAAAAACGGAAATTTACATTTTTAATTTCCTTAAGCCGTCCAAACAATAGAATGACGCAATATACCTCTTACTGTCTAATATGGCCAACATTGGTTCTGTTACCCTACTATCTGGATATAACTAGCCTTAGTGAGAGGAGTATGTCGTTATCCACCTACTCGAAGACATTTTGCGAAATGTCAAACACTAGACAGAGTAATGAAACTCATTTTGAATGAATACTGCCCACTCTTCACTTTACGAGTACACCTGATGCTATGAGTAGTAGGTTCGCCTCCTTGAAAGTAGATGTCTTTACACTGTCGAAATTATAATACGAGCATAATACACGTGCCTACAAATTAACAAAGAAAATGAAAAGAAAACATTCTTCACCTAAAGCCCTAAAATAATTATTTAGTATTGATTGTTACGTTAGGTACTTAGAACAATTCGGAGTTGGGTGATTTCAATAAAATCTGTAGTCATATCGTCATTGAAACTTTTAAACGTGGTACAACTTTTCTTAAAATATTTGTTAATTTGCTTCTTACAATTTATAATAATTTTCATATTGTTTATTATCAAGTGGTCAAATAATCTAAAAAAAACATATGTGAACTAATTCGTAATGAATCTCACCCATGTTCAAACGCAGCAAGCTAAATAAATACCGGCGCCACAATCAGGCATACTTCCAAAGTTATTAAAAATGCTACTGGCATGTGGAAGGTACCCGAACCATTGCATGTTACAGGTTTACAAAATTAATGCAATATGGATATTTAATAATTGGCAGAATAGTGAACGTTACGGAAGTGTATAAAGTGATCGCCTAAGCCAGCCAAATACCAGGTTTTAACCCTTGGGATACTCAGACTTCCATCTTAGCCACGTATCTATCAAAAATAAAAATTCGATGTAGGTTTATCTTCGTTGGTGAAGGTAAGACTAAAAAGGGTTCAAAATATAGAAAATGTCGCCACATGAATTTTAAGAAAGGCAATAAATACTATTACATTACATAAGTATTTGTAAAAGTACCAAAAATGCTATAAAAAATACAAATTGATATCTTAGAGCAGGCATGGGGAACCTTTCTATTTCAAAAGGCCACATTCACTTATCTGATTCAACATGAGGCCGCAGTAAAGAAAACTTTGAGACCCCCGCTATAAACTAAATATTTTAATTATATTACAATATAAATTGTTAAAAATGCAATTGTAAAAAAATATGGAAAAATGCCTTTTTACAAAAATTTTCATCAGACAAAAAGCCGCACTAGAATAGCCAAAAGGCCGCATGCGGCCTTAAGGCCGCAGGTTCCCCATGCCTGTCTTAGAGGATAGACATACTAGTTGCAAAATTTTAATGGTGTTCAACTGTTAAAAAATATCTGTCATCAAAATTGTAAATATGTTTTTTTGGAACAGTTTATTTATTCCTAACATAAAAGGTGGAATGATTTTATCACTAATTAAAGTATTAAACCTGAATTTCAATTTAAAATTAGACAAGTGAAATTGTGCACTAAATCGACAGATAAAGGCGTTTAATATGTGTGCTACAGTGTACAAAGAACAATGTACACTATACGGAACGTGTGTACGAGTACATTGGTAGTACGTATTACATTATGTTGGACTGTTGATAAGCTGGTTCTATTTGTGTCGAACTTGACACGATTATGGCCACACTAAGGTCAGAGGAACAAATCAGTATCGAAATTCTCCGATTGAAGAATTTAAAATTAGAAAATGGCTTGTATTTTAATAATTCATTAATGTGTGTACACCTCGTAGGGTGACCATGACCCTGATCTCAATAAACGGACACGACAATCTAACAATTTACTTTTCCATCGAATTTAAGATAGTCATTACGATTATTATTATATGTGTGTTCGAAATGGCGTAACGAATCATTGCGACAATGTCAATTCGTTCATTAACTTTTTGAATTCACTCACGTATTTTTTGTATATTGACATTAACTTATGAGTACTCTGTAGAAGATTATGATCATAAAGACCTACGTCAGTTCGTATCCGATGGTGCATACAGCACCGCACCGGATGGTCGTAGTGTTAATTTGATCGTGAAGGTAGGCAGAGGGCTCAGTCCTGCGGCCAAGATCCAATATGAATGAAATATATTTTGAGGTATATTACTGCTATTTGGAAAATGATATATTCACTAACTATCGCGCCACTTCTCCGCAGGGGTAGGCAAAACGCTACACAAATCTGTGTTTGCAACACTCTTCGCCTCTTCCACATTCATACATCTTCTCATTGATATCTGCCGATTATTCCTATTCATGACCTGACCACTTTCATGTATTTGAAATACTTGATCACCTCAAGTTTTCTTCGGTTTTCTTCTGCTTCTATTACCGACCACATTCGCCTCATAAATTTGTTTTACAGTTCTTCCTCCACTTATTCCTTTCACAAGCCCAAACCATCTCAACACACATTTCTTGATTTAGACGTTGGTTAGATGAAGTTTTGAAACAAAATTTAAATGCTATCGTGGTACAATAAAACATATTAATGAAATTATAAAAACTCCATTTTATGTATTTAAATAAAGATTACAATTATATTTAATTATAGTTATAAAACAAAACCTAGCAACATTATGATGTATGTTCTCTTTAATAACATAATCATTTCGTGAATATTAATATTTAAAAAAATATATTATGAAACGATTTTCCACAGGTAAAAAAGTATATGTAACCCACATACGTGTTATTTTTTGTAGTCATCAACCGAAATTTGACGAAACAATTATGTTTGTTAAGTGATGTACAGCTATTCAAATATTAAAATCCGTTCTGGATTTAAAAGCGAAAGCCTCAAAATAAGACGTTAGAGAATATTTTATAGTAAAATAATCATTTCTCAATATTTATTTATTACTTTTTCAAAAGTACTTGCGTCAAAAAAAAATCGAAAAAGGTCATACAAAGAAGATTTTTATCTAACATTCGACAACATATTACCTAAAAAAGATAACTCATTTTATATGTAGCTTAATATCAGTAACCAGGGTTAATTTGTTTGTTTGTTTTAAAGTAAGACAAGACTGATAGATAATTAATTTATTTAAAAATTCTGAGATAATTGGTTTTAATTATAAAAATTGATACGCTAATTATCAAGTTTTATTTGATATCGAATAATACAAAGTTTATTTAAAATGTGTTTTAAATGTATAGATACTAGTATCAATGCAGTTACTAAGAAACTTGAAGTAAACTCTTGGTAATAATAATATTTTCCACAGTCCATATTATGAATGCGCCAGACCGTAACAGTACGAAGTAATGTTTTTAAAGGTTATTTCTAAAATCACATGTCACTGAACTTTATCAGTCGTGTTAATTATTTGGTCGGTAACTGAAAATATTATATTATTCTCGCTCGTTTTCTACTCGCTAATTTAACTCTTATCTTTTTAAAGTCTTTGTGGAAGAAATTATACATTTGCAATAATATAAACAGGGGGGGGGAAACGTGACCTCAAATTATACTACTACTTATGTACATATTTAGATACGTACATGGTATTCAAACCAATTAGGAACATCATGCTTACAACCCAGAAATCTAGAATCTAGTCCAACTTCTAAGGTTAAGATGAAACCAAATATATACTTATATAAATATATAACTGCGCAAATTTAATATAAATTTTAGATATTTGACAAACAATATAAAAACATTAACTTTTGAAGAGCTTTTGAGAAAATCTTTTGGTAACAAAGAACTTTATAAAACGTCTCATCATATTATATCATATCTTTTCTTCTTTCTTGCTTTCATCAACTTATAGGATCATCAATGTACAATATTGTTTATTATCTAAAACTGTAAATGCCCAGACTTCCATATTCTTCTTCATCTTTGATGAGATGTCAAAAAATAAAAAAAATAAAAAAATTTAAAACTGTTATTAAAAAATATATAATTATAAAAGCATTCATACTGTAACTTCTTTTCATTCATGTTTTTTTTCATCTCACTTATTCGAACGAGCGCTGTCTCTCCATTAATTTCTAACAGGTGTGTAAGGTACAAACAGTTGCCACTATTGCAACTCAATTAAAAAAATGGTTAATTATAATATAATAAAACCCTTATCCGCACCCCAATGATGCATAGGGCACTGCGTCATATAAACGCAGTGTTATCTTGATCGTTTACACATGAAGGAAAGGTGATCAGCCCTCCGCTTCAAGTACCAGTCCAGGGTAATATTGAATAAATATTACAGAGAAAAAATCACTCATATTTATTCTTACCCCCCCCTGGGAATCGAACCCGGGTCCTCCAGAACGGTAGCCGAGCGTGCCGATTACACTACGGAGGCTGACACTGGAAAAAAATGATTAGAAGATGTCATTTCTTAGCAATGAGCTTGCCAATGCAGATACATTTTCTTTATTTGAATAATTAAAAAACGTTAAATTCGGTGAATTAACGATAAAATTGTATGAAAACATTTGATTTTAACAGAAACATGGAAAAATATAAAAAATGTAAGAAACATATAAAACAGTAAATCAACCTTTGAGTATGGAATGCAGGTATTTCTTATATTGAACTCTTTATTTATTTAATGTAATCATGCCAAAATTTGTGAAAATAGATTTATATGGAAACCTACGTTATTAATAAAACAATTATTTTCATATGTTTCATAATTATTTGCATACCTATTCACAGATGCATTTTGTGAAAGGAGTTAAATGCATCTGTGTAGACGTCACACTTTCGGAGTTACTTTTGGTATAGTTCAGTTTATTATTAAGCATGCAACACGTCCGGTAGCCAATTTACGCTACCGTTCATAAAACATCTTGGCTAATCAAATTATAAAAATATTCCTAAGTCATGTGTGTATCAATTTTTCCTCTCCTATCATTGCATGCTAAAGAAGTTCAAAGGGGCATCGCTCGACTTACAGGTTTGAGATACCATTATGTTATATTATGAGTGATGATATAAATTATGTACGATATTAATATGTTAACAAATAATTATCTATTTTACACAGCAAAGTGATAAATGACCGCACTGAATATATAACACGTGCTCGTTGTCTCATTGCTAAGGAAAAATTGTTTTCAATAAATATATTTTATCTTTATATTTGCAAAAAAAGGCTATTATTATTTCATTGTAAATTTGCTTTTAAAATGTCTTACTATCTATCATAAAAGAAACGTATTGGGTACCCATTACATTAAATTTATTAAAAAATAAAAGATTTTTTCTCCTAAACCGTTGGTTTAAATTAATTTGATCAATAAATATTAGAAAATATTGATAAAAAATATATATTCTTCTATGTAATTTCGATTACATTCTCATCTTCCCATTTCGGATTTAGCCACTTTCATTTACAGGCGGATATTACTATGTATTTAAAAATGTGTAATTAGACATTAATAAAATACAAAGTAAATATTTACTCAGAGTACTAATATATTATAAAAAAAAAAGTTATGTTTAATTATAACATAGTCTAGTTCTTAATGTATCTGACTTGTTTTAAAACCCAAAGCTTCTAGACTACCTATTTGTAATTGAATTTGTATTTTTTTAAATATCTTAACTCCATAAGAATTTGCGCTTTAAAAAATAACCATTTTTTTATCGATTCAATTAATATTTATAATCAATGATTTAATCGATTTAACAATAGGTAAATATCATAATATTATAATTCCAAGATCGTAGATTTTAAAGAGAAGCGTTTTAACTACGCAGTGTACATAATTTGTACTTTATTTCTGTTTGGTAAAAAAAAGGGTTCCTGACAAAACGGGTTAACAACCGGTTTCAAAATACCAAATTCGTAAGAAATAAAAATCTAGAAATAAACGCGTTATCTATACATTGCAATCCAACACCAGGTTTTTAGCTGTATATATATATATATATATATATATATATATATATATATATATATATATATATATATATTTATATGTATACATAAACTACATTTCGTAGACTGAAAACATTATTTTTCTAACTATGTACATATTATCCGCAGCGTAAAGTGCATATACGTATCACAAAGTCTTTACTTAGGAATATTTATAAAATTATATTACAACATGTATAAAAAAAATATTGTCGTAAATCGATCTTTTTTCTTTTCAATGTTATTGAAATGTATGTAATTAAGATCTTAAGAATTATTAACAAAATAAATACGTCTGAAAATATCAACATCAATAATATTCGTGTTTTTAGGTATGGAATTTCTGCTGCTAATATTGTGATTCTACTTTCATTGAAATTTTTGTTTCATCAATTGTGAAATAAGCTCAGGCTTTTCACATTACTGTGAAGAGTTAACATATTTTTAATTAAAGACCTTTAAAGTGTAGTGTTTTTTTCCTTTTTACTTTATATTTTCAACGTGAATTTAAAGATAAAAATGTAATTTTTAAATCAAAGAATTAGTATGTCGTGCGTCGCTAAAGTTACCATTTCTCAGAAGTTAATGAATACCGAATGGCAGATTGTGACTTTAGTCTACTTCACGTATCCTGCCCCCTCCGCCGCAAGGACACGAACCCGGACCTACCTGAATACCTGTCCGTGTGACGTCACCAAGCCACCGACTTGTCGCAACTACTGCTTATAAACAATCGCCATAAAGTATCTCCGTACTTATTGTGTAGGATCGATTTATACAAGACGGATGCTCAAGTTTAGGTCTGAGTAAAGATCGTATAGCAGAATCTGAAATTGTTGTCTTTGATAGTAAAACGCCTTCGCTGAAAGAATTAATCCGAAGACTGTTTTTGTACCAATATTGTATCAATAATTCTAGTTTTGTGTACTCGTATATCATTCAATATTTTTATTTAAAAATATCATTCAATTTCTGAAATAATTCTCAAGTAAATAATAATTGAAAAAAAAGAAACACCCTCGTGTTATTGAACACGAATAAAAAAAATGTGATAATAAAATTTTCAACATAACGGAATACTCCTTGCGATACACTAAACTTTTAAATGTCATTCGATGTTAGCCGTCATTTTTCGTATCGTTATGTATTTAGTTGTTTTGGGCAGGTGGATCGAATGGGTGATGAAAATATATGAGGTTAATGTAGTTGGAAATAGAATCAAAGAAAGTAGGAAAAAATGGGGCATGATCGAAAACTTCAAATAATCAGAATAATCGGCAGGTATGTACGAAGACACGAGGAAGAGGCCAAGAATGTTTGCAAAGACAGAATGGTATGTCGCTTTATTTAGACATCATATAAATATCAATCTTATTTGAACATATTTTTACGATGAATCATCTGAAAATAGTTGAGTGTGGAAAGCGCACGTACCGAGTGATATTTTCACACGTGTAGAACGTAGTATCCACTTATCATAACATAAAAGGCCTTGCTGCATTCCTCCGCGCATCACGCGTGCCACGCCAGCCGCGTGCCTCGCCAGCCAACCAACTAGCGACTAGCGCCTTGACTGTCTGCACGAATAGCGTAGTACGCCATTTTCCTCCTCTATATCCCCTACAACACTACGATCCTGGCAAACGAGTTTGCATCCTGAATCGAAAATTCCTACTCCAGCGAAAGTTCGCGCTTCATGACGTCCGCATTTTTCAGTGTATTGAATTGGCATTACCTTATTATTAATACATAGATAACCTGTGCGATTTTAAACCCAATGACGCTGTTTTTAAGAATACAATCGTTTAAAAATATATCAGTTAGGGATTGCGAATCCTGATCTATTGTCTTAAAATTTTATAATAAATCCACAACATGTTAAGTGTGTCCAAAATCTGGTTTTGCTCCACTTAGGAGATATTTTTACTCTTTTTAGATCTCAACATAGAGAAAGAATAATATGGGACTGGTTAAATTATTATTTTACACAAGAGTAACATTCACCATTATACCTATGGTTAACAACCATGTAAAATGTTGGACGCGAGTAAAGTGATCACTTGACCAGCCTATGACAGATTATAAGCCCTGTAATTACCCAGACATCCATATTCTTCTATATCTATATTGAGATATTTTTATTTTAAAAAATCATTCGATTTCATATATACAGCTATGAAAACACATTTTTTGTCAATAAAACTCTTTTTAACGTCTACATATCAACTATCTTGGGACGTCCTTAGGAATGTGCGATAGGGCGCAGGGTCTCGCGCCTCAGGAGCCTCCCCTAGAGGCTGGGTTAACATTTAAATCATTCATGGTTTTAGATTCCACTTTCCACCGACGCGACGCCAAATATTTGGAAGAGGTAAAAAAGAAAATATGCATAAGAAACAGCGAAAAGCTGACAAATATCTTCTGAGAAATATTTAAAAAAAAAACGCACAGATACAGACTGGTAGTAAATTAATGGTTGTTATGTCGATATTGATATGGAGTATAATGTCACTTAGTAAAATCATTGTATTGAAAGCTTTTTTATCTGACGCGTATACGTGGCTTATCCAATTTATTTTACTATATGTTTTTCTTACAAATCCTCTAATTAGAAATAAAACACTTCCTCCGGTGTTTGTAATGTAATATAATAAAAAAAATCAAATGCGAATTGAAATAATATGAAAATAAAGTGTTCGTAAGCAAACTCCCTCGGAAACAGTATGTAAATCGTAAGTGATATTTTTCAACACAGAGATATACAAAACTTGGCGGATTTTATTATCTTGTGCGCGCCTGAAACCTATAAATTAGTCAGCGACATAAAAATATTCCAGATGTTTGTAATAATTATTATCTCTTTCAGCGCAACTTGTAATTTATTCCATTATAATCCACTTATCCCGAATCAAAAGCCGATGTTAACAGTAATTAAGAATAACGATGCGTGTCATTTTTCGTTAACCTTTAAAACTAGATTTGCCAACAGGATAATCAATTCACTTTATAACCTATTAAAGATTAGACTGTCGAAATCTTCTATTACAGAAAACTTGTTAATTAATGCATTCTAAACAGGACGGCCTATTCAACTTCTTTTTAATTAATAAAAAAATTGTAGATGTAGCATTTTTATGCTAAATAAGTCAAGGAGTTAAATAATTTCACTCATACTTTGTGTACACGGAAGGTCAGAGATCACGGGCGATCACAAGACGCTGATGCAGCGCTCAATTTCAAGGCAAGATTTCCTTCTTTGGTAATAAGTGAGATCTAATACATGTTATATGAGTTCTAAACATTCGTCGTATTGTTTTAACGAACCCAGACATATCGAAAATTTTCGATCTTATTTTGGTTACTATCATGTAGATATATAAAAATTAAATAAAGTTATGAACAGTGGGTTGTTGATTAAATCTCCGCCACTGCGTAGCTAAAACCATCTATATAACATGATTTTGTGTACGTGCGTGTATTTTTTTGTAAAATCACTATTTTATATTTTCTTGTACAAATCAAGTATTTTATGTCTATACGGTAAGCAGTATGTTAATCTAATTCAAGGGAGTCCAACCATTTGTGAACTTAAAGCTTTTTTTCAATCTTAAGTTTTTGCATCCGCCAGCTTACATTTTCATAAAAAATATCATTCGTTTTCTTTGAATTTATTAAAAACATTTTGTTATTATAAATGCTCATGTCATTAGATATGTGCCTTAAAAATAATTAAATTCCGATATTTTTTAAAACAAATAGATTTATTTCATGTTTGAAGGAACAAAAAATAGCACCAAAATATGGATTTAAATACGTTGTGTTAAGAACATAGCAATAAAAATGTTTAAACACCAACAAAATGGCGACGGGAAAGCAAGTGCTAAATAATATAAATTACAAATAACATATTTTTCTTGATTTTGGGATAGACCAAATTTTGCTCTAAGATCGACCGGATCCTTGTCCTTAAGCCTTACAACCGTGTTTTTCGGATTTTTCTTACCGACCTCAGAAAATTAAATTAAATTTCATACCTTTCAATTATTAAAAAATATTTTATTAAAATATGGAGCTCAAAATTGTTGCTTTTAAATATTGAATATATGGTCAAATTACCATCTTTAAACAATAAATTCGAAAATCATTATTATGGTAAAAATACTTGAAAAGAAACATACCAAAAAAATAAAATCTGTGAACCGGTTTTTGGTTTGAAAGTAATTACCCTAAAAATACTTAACCGGTTTAATTTTCAACCGGTTTGGAAGCCCTGTAATCGTGCTTTCAATCATTTTATCGAAAAAAATATGTATAATAAAAAATAAAAATAAAATTATATAAATATTTATATATTTATATATAAATATGGATATAGGTATAATAAAAAATATGATTTGTTGATTTAGAAAACACTTAGCGCAACAAATTTATATAACCACTTCATTATATTATTTTCTTCATCTGCAGAATGTGTTGCTACGTCTAAATATCATTATTATGTTTTTGTAGGTATATAATTTCAAAGTTATTAACTTTTGTTTTTAGCTCCTGGAAAATCCGTCTCGATAGAATTGTCTGGTGAATACACGACGATGAATTATAATTTGGACGTAGGTAATATATTGACTATCTTTTATTATCGACAGTGAGTTAGTAGTTAGTAGCCACGAGCCGACACGAGTCACGCTGTGTTTTCGTGAATGCGAATAATGCCTCCCTTAACAACAAGCCTCCGTACCAACTGCCAACACTATATCACCATATGCAAAAAAAAAAAAAATCCTGCGTTTAAATAAAATACGATAACTAGTTATGTTGATGAGGCGATATTATTTAGGTCTCTGTAGAGTGAATGAACTCGTTTTTCTTAATCTGTTTCTCGGCGCATTTATTCAAACAGCTATTTGATAATAATTATTATTATCGTCGTTATTTCATATTTGCCAAGCTCTGCAGATTACTGTTATTTTTTTTAATAAATACATGTTTATAAATAAATTACGATTCTAATTACTTTTGAATAATTATACATTATTAATTTATTTGTTCATTAAGATGGATTGATATAGATAAAGAAATAAATGATTCAATTAAGTAAATTTTTCAGTAATTTAATGCAAAAAAATGTGATTGCACCACAGTGGGAATTATTAGTGAACCTAACGTCCTCAAATATGGTAATCTCGAAGGACCGGTGATTTCACCACGTACAGAAATACAGGGAGAATCTCGTATTTCCCTGCTAATAATTGCTATACTAAACTCTATAACTAAACACAAGAGCTACATAACTATTAAGAAACGTCTTAGACATTACTATTTATCGTTAGAATCATAACTGTCCATCAAACCTCCTACCTTAGTTATTCCCTCTGCCTCCTTCCCTAAACTCCTTTTTTCCTTTGCCTTCCTTATTATCATCAATTTGTTATTAATGTATTTTTTAAATGTTCCATTACTATGTATCTACCTTCTGATTGTAAACAGCTATATATAGTATCAAGCGTTTTGATCAATGTCACTAGTCTGTTTTAGTTGATTGGAAGATATTGCTTTTTAGCAATAGGACCGCCAATGTACTTATTTATTTTCTGTGCATGAAGTATAAATAAATAAATGATATGAATAGCAGATGAAATTAAAAGATCTGACCTTATATTCCTCTCTTGATGGCGATTGATCAGCGCTGGGACTTCATGCGGTGTTTTCTTTCTTCCCCTGTGGTTGTTGATGGATATACACTCGTGCAAAATTGAGTACGAATCGTTCTTCGACCGTTCGGAACTTTTTGATTTTTCAGGGACCCGACACGCGACACATCCGAAGTCGATCAAATTTCGAAATGCAATGCAATCCTTACATACCGACCAAACCAAAATCCCAAGCCATATCCTTATTTCATAAACTTGTGAAATCCTTTTTTTTCCTTTTTTTTTATTTATTTTTATATTGCAAATTTTATTTTATAAAACTGAAATTACATCCATTTCACATATGATTCGGATACTTCAGATGTATTTTTTTAATTTTTGCATACCCTAAGAAGGGATTTTTTTGTATTTAAAAACATTAATATGTTAACTATAATATATATATATATATATATATATATATATATATATATATATATATATATATATATATATATATATATATATATATATATTTATATATATATATTTATATATATATATATATATATACATATATATATATATATAAATACATATGTACATTGATTTAAAAATTCAAAAGTTTTATTACTTTTATAATTTGGCATATGCTTGCAAAACCAGATTGTTACCCCTTATTGCCGTCGTAAATAACATGCCAAGGTAATTTAAATTTCACTCTTATACCTAAAAATCTGAGACGCAGAATTGAGAACCTGGCTTCAATAAAATTATCGATCAAATTGACATTGCACCGATCCAACGTACTGCCCATGTTAATGGCAGAAAGGCATTTACAGTGAAACCTCTCATAACGAGTAATTCGCATAAGGAAAAAAAATGTAATAAAGTTGCTCCCTTAACGAGGGACATTTCAGATAACGAGTTACAGAGAGGTCCAGTCTCTCTTTCACGATATTAACTTGTAAGCCGGGACTTCCGCGTCAGTCAAAACAAAAAATGTTTCGCTTAACGAGCGTTTCGCTTAACGAGTATGATTTTGGAATGAATTATGCTCGTTATGAGAGGTTCAACTGTTTATTTGTATTTTTTATCATATAGAAATCAATAAGAAAACGTGGTATCACGAGAATTCGTCGATATGTATATCTAAGATGTTTCTGAATGAAAATAGGACTCATTTGCTGTAGTTCTTTTTTACGATTAAGCTCTAGAAGGTATTTGAAAATATGTGCGTATTCAATTATTTTTTTCCAATAGAATGCCAATTTTTATGAACATTTTAGCGTTTCGACACAACAGGTTTAAACTACTTTCATAAAATACGTTGGCGCATGCGTGAAGGACGAATTATTTTAACCATTAATAAATTATTGTTACTTACTTTTACTAAGCTGAGGCAAGAGACTTAATAAATTATCTCGAACGCTGATATATCGTGAACTTTATAAAAATCTGCATGTTTTATTGCTGTTGATACCATCAGGTTTCTACACGAAACACACAGAAGCCAAGTGGCTTGTAAATCTTGGAATGTGTAAATAAATATGAACATAGGATTGGGCAGAGATAGTTGAATGGTTTCAACAAAATATTCAAATGATAAAATACATTACGGAATAGGAACTTAAAGCGCAGGAATCGGTTGATTACCAAAGGGAATAATAGAATAAGTCAGGCATCCCTTTTACAAGAGAGATAAAAAACTGCTTATTTTAAAATTTTCTTTAACAACTATACATTTTTTAAATTTAAATACGTAATATATGCTTTTATACGCAGTTATTATAAAATTTAAGATTGTTTGCCTCTTTAAAATTTAATTATGCTAATTAAAAGTTACTTGACTATTTCTCTTTGGTTACTAATCACAGTTTACAGGAATAAAAAAATACATATGAGTCTTAAATATAAAAACAATTATTACATTTGGGCCATTTTTTAATAATATTTTTAAATACGTAGTAGCATTTGTGCTCACTAGGTAAATAAAGACTGTAAGGTATGCCTCAAGTCTTCTATTTTATTGGTTTTGATGGTCACCAGCCCGTCATCCGGTTTTTTCCGTTGAAAGTGTCACAGGAATAAAAGTGTGCGCCTACATAGGACTGTCGAATGAACTGATTTTTTCTTTTCTTTATTTCTATGATTGATCTCCCTCAGATGAATCGAACTGCATCAAAATAGCCATACTTCTTTTATAATTAACCGATTCAAATAATCTCTTGGTACCAGTTCATTAGGCTTGGCATATAATAATTACAATTTAATGGAACCTTTGTAACATTCCCAAAAAGCTGATTTTTGCTGTTGAATATTTGGAAATTCCGACATATTTATTTGACTGAATCAAGTTTTGTAGTTACTGGGCGGTCACTTGGCGGTGAAGAGATGTGGATGGTGGTCAGAGAGTTATATAAGCAACTGCTGGCTGATGACTGATTGATGGGTCGTCATTAGGGAATAGCACGCGACCACGTCAAGACGCCCAACTCGTAAATACCAATGCCAACATGTAAACTAATATCTTGTAATAACTTCGCTCTGTGATGTTGAAATCACATCGTTCAATGGGTGTAAAACACGCCACCTTTTTAAATAAATAGAAACATAACATTTTATTATTTTCTCGATTAACTCGTGGAATAATGGATGCACTTTATCTCGACCATAATTTATTTATTTATTTCAAAACATGTTACATACATAAATCATATATACATATAAAATTCCCGATGAGCAATTTCTATTTCACATTTTGGGACATGGGATTAAGGTTAACAAGACGGGAACACAAATAATAAAGTAACAAAAAAGTTTTTTTAATAACCAAAACTAATGCTAATACATGGCGAAATATATAAAAAAAACAATAAACAGGTATAATAAGCATATTTAAAAGAAATAAATGAGAAAGCACAAGGCAAGAAACATATTTAAAATAAACAAATGAGAAAATATAACAAATGAGAGAATATAAAAAAACATAAGGTGAAAACAAAATAAGAAAATATGACTAATAACTACATATATATCTTTCCAAATTTTATCAATACAAATAATTATAAATACATATATACATATAATTACAAGGCGTATGAATATTAGAGAACAAAAAATAATCCGTCAGGAATCAAATCCAGAATCTTATTATAGCCGAAGGTGATACTAAATCTCATTATTTATGATTTAAATTTTTGAAAAAGTAAAGAAAAAAATATTGGTTGATTTTTTAATAATAATAAATTTTCGAAAATATTTAATAGTCGTTTATCTTTGAATATTATGTTATATGGTTAAACCGTTCGTGAAAACAATCGACCGTGGAGTGTGCATTTTGAAATATGGAAACAAGTGTGTCATACAAATGTCAATCCTTATTTATATATATATATATATATATATATATATATATATATATATATATATATATATATATATATATATATATATATATATATATATATATATATATATATATATACATATATATATAAATATGTATTATATATTTCATTTGACATAATAGTTCATATTATTTTTTATTTTTTATTTTTTTTTATTATTTTTTGACATCTCATCCAAGATGAAGAAGAATATGGAAGTCTGGACATAATAATAGTTTATATTTATAATTTGGATAATTTATACAGCGCCATTTTCGTAAAATACTACCTCAAGGACGCTTATAATTGATCTGCATAATTTAATAGTTAATGCTATGAATCTGATAAACTGCTTACAAAGATTTTAGTTCAAGCTTCAAAGTTCATATTTGTGTAAGGAGTTCAATAAACGGATTTATCTTAATCATATGACACCATATGACTTCATTTTCCTTTATTAAGTTGCACAAATTGCATTTTCCCACTGGCATCAAAATATTTGTTTTGAATAATCAATTAACTGTTATCAGATGTGGAAAAAAGCATTAATTTGTATCATTATCACTAAGACGATTGAATAATATGAAACGTGTCAATTTAGCAAGAGATAAAACATGTAATTATGTATATTGATCATTGATGCAGTTTCTTTTACTTTAGGGTAGACGTACCATTCTTGAACGCTGACTTTTGAAAAATTGTTTATTTAAGAAATAATGAAAAAGTAAACTTTACTCAATGGAGTGAAATATCGGAATTGACATACTCTAAGCACGAAAATGTTTTTGGGATTTATAAAAAATATAATTATACTGCATTTAAAAATATATTTTATCATTAAAACTTCAGTTCATATTTTTCTTGAAAACGGAAATATTTACAATCTAAGAAAAAGTTTTATAAAAGTTGGTTTATAATGCGTGACCACCGTGCTGGAGTGAAATATTAATATTTTTTCCTGGACAAGTACCCAAAGCTATGGACTGATCGCCTTGCATTCACATAATTACCGACCAAAATTACACTGCTTCTATGCGATGATGTACCCTATATACCACACAGATAAGGGTTAGAAGGAAGAAAATTATAACGTTTTACTATATTACTAAATTGCATCATCACTCGATTTGTTTGCAATGTTGTTTCGTTTCGTTTTCGCCGCGCACATTAGTCAATCATACGCAGCGTTTGTTGTACATACCGCAAAGCTCGTAAAAGAGAATTCGGATAATTATAATTTTCTGACCTATAAATGACGTCACTTCTTTTCATGCCATTTGTACTTTCTTCGACCCCTAACCGCTAACGTGTTAATTTAATGATTATAAAGGCCACATGATAAGTCCTGACCTCCAGATTTTTGGATTTATAAATGAAGCGTATGTTATGGGATACTGATGACGACAGTGGAGGAGCTCTGGGTGAAGGACATAACTGATTTTTGGGAGAGGAACTGGGGATGGAATATAGGTAGGAAAAGGACCGTAGCAGCAATGGCTAAAACACACACATTCTCGTAATCGTACAAGCTTTGTCACTTCAAGCCTGTTTTAAAGTGACCAATCACAAATTTGTGTTTCAAAAATTGATAATATTTTTATACAAGTGAATCATTTAATGGTTTCCCTACCCTACGATACTCGTATTCATGTCATAACCAATAAGAAAGGAGTCCGTTATGACTGCGGATTGATATCTAGATATTTGGGTCTTGCAAGTTGTTCAGTTCAATATCCGGTTCTGACATTAAAAATTATTGCAAATCTTTGTCGTTTACTACGTTGTTCCTCGGTTAGACGAATTTCAATACGAATTGATTTCTTCACAGACCTTCAAAACCCAAGTATGTAAAGGTCTGGAGCCAAGATCCCATTTCGTACTATTGGATATACATACAAATATATATATATACATACACATTCAATATTATAATTACAATTTCTTATACAAACATTTATTAAAGTTGACAATTTATTTAAGTGCGTTATTGTCTAAATTAAATCACAATAAAAGTTAATACACTAAAAGCGAGGTGAAATTATATTTTTACCGCTAATTAAAATTTATGACTTTCGGACCGGTCTGTGCTGACATTCATTTTATAGCCTTAAAATAAATTAAAGTTGATATCTTAACTAAAGGATTGAATAATTAAGTTAAATATCAACAACATGCTTAAATATTTAAATTACTTGATATTTAATTTGTATAAATGTGCATCTTTAAATGAAGTGTTGACTTGCGACCATAACGTTTGGTATTTATAGTATGCTTGCATATTTTACAAGGAAAGGGAAAATTCAATTGCATCATCGAATTGTCCTAACATTCGCTTGTTAAACACCCTTAAGACATTAAAGTATTATTATCACGTAACAGTACCTACTTTGAAAAACCTGCCCCGTTTTCTTTTTCTTTTTTAAATTCCTTTCTGAATCCTGGGGTGGCCGATTTTATCTCAGACTCCCCAGTTTTCACGTATCCGCGAACTACTCTTCTATGCAATTTATGTTTCTGTTTTGTACTGATTAGCGCGTTAGACCAGCATGAGATCCCGGTTTCGATTCGTAGGAAGGTCAAACTAAATGTACGAAATTCCTTCACAAATATTTATTTACGCCCTGGAGGTGCACCTGAAGCGTAGGCCTTATCACCTTGCCCGTGGGAGATTAATAATCATATTAACACTGCGTCAATTCGATGCATTCTCTATGCACTTTTAGGTGCGGACAAAGGATATACACCCTGCATTATAAATATAATTACCCACATCTTATATGTTTATCTATCAAGCAAATGGTCCAAAGTTTTGTAAGTCAATGAAAATGTTAATCTGATTCAATTTGTAAATTAAGCAATTTGGGAATATTCTAACTGAAAAGCAGTAATACTCGTATACATTACTTTCCTGTTCGATTATAAAGACAGCATTAATTTACATTGACGAAATGACATTCAGATGCTCAACTCATATAAATAATACACTATCAATATATAATTAGTGAAGGTCATCTACATTCTTCTTCCTTAAAATCTTCATATTATTGAAAATAACATTTATTAACCCTGTAGTATCCGAGTTATTTTGAGGAAAAATATTTTTTGTGAATTTATTTTTCTCAAGTATTGACTTTAATTCTTCTTTTCGACGAATGCCAATAATTTTATATTACCTTTTAAATATAACATTTGAGGCGAAAGCATTCGACTGGCAGTCTCGGTACTAAATATATTACATTTTACATGATGCATTATTTTTTTATAACTTTTTTACTTTTGTACGTTATGTAGTACATTTATATTAGAATTTATAAGTTGATTTTTTCAGATATATAATAAACATATCACCATTTCCAATCTATGGACATTGTTTTTCTAGTTGGAAAGTGCAATCAGAAAGCGACCGACTGTCATCATAAAAATAAATATCTATGCACAGAGACTCAAAATATTTTTTGCATTTTTGATTTTTAAGTTCTTAAATCATAAAATTGTTTTAGCTGTATTTGAAGAGAGTTTGCAAATTGAAGTATGCAATAATATTTTATTGTCCATTATCCGTAAAACAGGATTGTCATGTATGTTTTTTTGTCGTTATAAGCGATCTAGAAATAGCCCGATATTCGTAAGAAATAGAGACATTTAAAGTTAGTTCTGAGAAATTGAGAAAATAGAGATGCGTGTTTCCCTTCACAGTAATATTCTATTTTAGTACACGATAATCTGTTATTTCTATCTTTTAGTGGAAATGACCCGACAGGATCTCGAGAATATATGGTAATCCTACAGTAAAACCATAAATATTCAATTTAAAAAGTTAATAACGTTGAGTTATTTTGATTAAACTAATATCTAGATTTGTATGGACCATGAACATTTTTTTCTCTAAAACAAAAAATATCACCCAAACGGTATTTAGCCCTCAATTTCATATTTACCTTTTTTTAAAAATTGCAATCCTATTTTCGATTACGATTTTTTAAATATAATTTTTACGTTGGATCATTAAGGGTTAATTAACGAGTAGGCACATACTTATTCGTCTTCATAGAGACAGACAGCTTGCTAATAGTATAGTTGGGTATTTATTACTAATTAATTGAGGTTTGTCATAAGTGCGCAGATGATTTACAACTGGTATTAATTGTACCCCGGCCCCAAGGTATTAATAAAGCTTTAAGTAACTTGACAAGATGATCCTGTGTTATCATGTTAATGTACCTATGTTATAGATATGTTAGGTTCTCTTTTGTACATCTCAGTCACAGATACTTTGTTGTGAATGATTAAAGATTGTGTTACTTTATATATATTGTTTTTATCCTTCTTATTAATGTTTTTGAGGTAATTGTTAGGTATACACCCCTTTACATATGAAGACATTTGGCAAGGTGTGAATGGTATGCATTATATACACATTCAAATATAGAATTTCACCATCGATATGTTTGTAGTACATGTGCTACATTTTTTAAAAATGATTTACTACATGTTTTTATGAAATTTTCCCATTGATCGCTGTTTGTGAACAATCTGCGGATTTGTACATAATTTCTAACGAAACAGTTACTCGGTTACAAAGCATCGAGTGATAAGTTGTGTAAACCTTACAAAATGGAGTACAAGAAATCCTAACCAATTTTTTGCGGACTCGGGTAATTCTGAGTGAAGAATGATGGTTGCGAAACGCATTTTAGCGTGGAAATCTCTCGAAACAATGAAACCTCCGCTTAACCGCCGACCGGGAAATGTGCTAGACGATTTTGTACACATAACCCCATAGTAACCGTTAATTATCATTGCAAACCACCATCCAGTTAGATAAACGTTCAGTGATAGCGGCCTTGTTCATTACCTGATCTGGTTATACATTTAACAATTTGATAGTTAAATTTAAACTTTAGTTTAACACACCCGAGGTTGTAATGTATAATTATTTTACGTATTAACTATAATTACTGAGTTATTAATAGTCGAGCTGTATATTATTAAATTTAAACTAAAATAGAATAAAAGCATTAAATCGATAGTTTCGATTTGATATGGTATATTTACATTTTAAATGGGTAGTATGTAATAGTAGTAAACTAAATCTATCTATTAGCGTGAAATCGTTTGGGTGTTTAAAACCAAAACTTTAAAATGGGGCTAATTGACACCAAAGGGGTGTACTTTGCACTAAGTGTTGTAGTTTTTTTCCGTTTTCAATATTGATTACGTACACCGTTGATAAAAAAAAATCACATCACAGCGAATCCAATGTTTTACTAAGGAAAAATATGTGAATCTAGTGTTTGTGTTCTTACAAGGATTTGGATAAAAAATGGATCTGGTACAAAGTCCACCGTATCTTCGAATAAAATATGAATATAATTCGCGTAATGTCTTAGTATCGACCATTTGCATAATAATCACTCCTGCATTCGTATTTAACGTACGTCTTATGGTTTAAAAGTAATTGCCGCGAACTAAATTCAAATATGAGGAGTTACGTTGCGGCGTAAGACGTAGTCTCGTCATAAACGTGTATTAATATTTATGCGTGTATCCAGTACCTCAGATATCTTACTCGATCGAAGCATTAAAAGTGTGTTGACTACATAAAAATCATTAAAATGTGCGATACATACATTGTGCATTACAGATAATTCGAATTAACTTTTTTATAACACGACTAAGTGTAAGGCCATAAAATATGACGGGCAATGAAAAATTAGTTACGTGGAGTAGCTTTTTACCATTTTTTAAAACGTTCTCCGGGAATATATGTAAATAATAATTAGAGATTATTAAAGATTTCCATTACAATATGCATCTACACGAATGTGCTGTATTACGTAAAGTTGTACGAGTAAAACGAGATTCCCTACCTGCTGAACTCCAACGAAACTGAAAGTGATCTCGATTTCAATGCGACGCGCCCACCCACTTTCCACCTCGTTCTTGATAATTATTACACTCAACACAATAAACGTCTATTTTATACAATACTTTATTTAAAGCGCTGTATTAATTTACCTGTTTCTCTTTTTCCCAGGTTCGAGCCAGCCGTACCATAGTTTGATTTTTCTTATTTTTAATAATAAGCCGCTTAAGCCTATAAAAAATAACAAAAATTCTACGAATTATAATACAAAATTTTGAGTGGGTCCAAAATCTGGATTATCTGCAATTACAGAAGTTATTTTCATATTATTTTTTGACATCTCATCAAAGATGAAGAAAAATATGGAAGTCTGGGCATTTACGGGGTTGACGACCGTCATAGGATGGTTTAAGAAAATTAAAATGAAAATGGTATTTTCTGGCGTTTCTCATGTGTGTGATGGAAATCCAGGATTTGGACCTCACATACTAATATAAGAGTTTCTGCTTAATAAAGAGCTTCTTAACATCTCACCAATAGATGTCGCTAGTGAAGTTCTAGTGATTCAAGAACAAGGTTTCTAAATTGGTTCATATAAATAGAACTTCCAAGAATTTGAGTAGAGTGGTTGTCAATATTGAGTAGAATTGGTGAATGTTACACGTGTGTAAAGTGATCACTTAAACCAGCCTATGACGGTCGTCAGCCCCGTAAATGCCCAGACTTCCATATTTTTCTTTATCTTTGATGAGATGTCAAAAAAAAAAAATAATAATATATATATATATATATATATATATATATATATATATATATATATATATATATATATATATATATTTTTTTTTTTTTTTTTTTTGACATCTCATCAAAGATAAAGAAAAATATGGAAGTCTGGGCATTTACGGGGCTGACGACCGTCATAGGCCGGTTTAAGTGATCACTTTACACACGTGTAACATTCACCAATTCTACTCAATATTATATAAATATATATATATATATATATATATATATATATATATATATATATATATATATATATATATATATATATATATATATATATATATATATATATATATATTCTTCTTCATCTTCTTGCTCAATGCTGAGCGTCGTGGTCTTCTGGAATGTCAGGCACTTGGTGCACAAGTCGTCTCCATTCTTCCCGGTCCTGGGCCAACTTGATGGCAGCGTTTAGCGAGGATCCGGTTAATTCCTTTATTTGGTCTGTCCATCTTGTTGGAGACCGTCCTCTTGCCCACTTGCCTTCAACTGTACCTGTTACTACCAGTTTTTCAAGACTCTTCTCGTTCTTTCTGGCGATATGCCCAAAGTAGGACAGAATCCTTTTCCTGCAAGTCGTGGAGAGTCTTTCTGTCACTGACAGTTCGCGGAGAATGGAGACGTTTGTGCGTCTTGCAGTCCAAGGAATGCGCAGCATCCTCCTCCAGCACCACATTTCAAACACATCCAGCATATGTCTTTCCTTTTTCCTCAGTGTCCATGTTTCCACTCCATACAGCGCAATGGAGAATACAAGAGATTTCACTAAACGGGTTTTCGTTCTCCTCAGTATGGACCGATTTTTCCACATCTTCGCCAGACTAGACATTGCTGATTTTGCCATTCCAATTCTTCTCCGGATTTCTGCTTCACAGCCTCCGTCTTTAGAAATGAGTGCACCTAAATAGATAAAGTCGTCGACTTCTTCATAATCCCTTAAAGAATTGTTCCTTATCAGGGTGCCGAATCGGTCGATGACAAGAACCATGGTTTTACTTTTGTTTATTTGAAGTCCTAAATGCTGGCTTTCTATTTCGACTCTATGGAGGAGTTCAGCCATTTCGTCCTCATTGTTGGCTATTAGCGTTGTGTCGTCTGCAAACCTTATATTGGAGATCTTTTTGCCCCCTACTGATACGCCACCTTCCCACCCGTCTAGTACTTACCTCATTATATATTCTCCATATATATTGAAGAGATCAGGAGACAGTATACACCCTTGTCTCACGCCTTTTTGTACTTGAAATGACTCTGAGAGGAAATTATCAACTCTTACCGATGCCAAATTTTGTACGTATAAGTTGTGAATAAGAACTATCAACTGTCTCGGTACACCCATTGCTTCCAAAACCTTCCACAGGCAATTCCAATTCACGCAGTCAAAAGCCTTTGTGTAATCAATAAAGCAAAGTACGACCGGAACCTTGAACTCCCGACTTTTCTCGATTATTTGTCTTATGTTCAAGATTTGCTCACGTGTACCCTTGCCTTTGACGAATCCAGCTTGCTCAATTGAAATTTGCCAGTCGAGGTAGTGTTTTAGCCTTGCTTTTAATATGTGTAGCAATATTTTGCTGGCATGAGAGATGAGTGAGACAGTTCGATAGTTTTCACACTTTAGCGTAGAACCCTTCTTGTGTATTGGAATAAATACAGATTCCACCCAGTCCGTTGGCCATATTCCTGATTCCCATACCGAATTACATATATCGTGCATCCTCTTAATGCCGTCATCGGTCATATTCTTTAGGAACTCAGCTTGGATTCCGTCCTTTCCAGGCGATTTGTAGGATTTGAGTTTTTTAATGGCATTCTCTACTTCCTGGAGGATTATATGGGGTTCATCTGGATTTAAATCATTGAATTCTGCCTGGGGTTGCATACTATCATCTTTGTATAGATCCGCAAAATACTCTCTCCACCTTCTGATGACTTTGTCAATTTCACAGATGGTATTTCCCTGCCTGTCCTCAATGGTCCATGTTCGAGGCTTGAACTTCTTGGCGAGTGTTTTCACTTTTTGGAACAAGTCGCGAGTGTGATTAGTGTTAGCGTGACTTTCAATATCCTCGCAAATCGAATTGATGTAGCGCTCTTTATCCGCTCTGCAACTTCTTTGCACTCTTCGGTTCAGTTCGGAGTATTGGACTCTTACTTCCTGGATAGATGTGCTCAATTTCTTAAGCCGTTTCCTCTCTTCAATTAATTTCCAGGATTCTTCGGATATCCATTGACCTCGTGTTTCCATATTTGTCCTCGGGGCTTGAGACTCTTTGATGCTTGACGCTATGATATTCTTTAGCTGTGACCATTTGTCTTCAGGATTATTAGAATTATCTTGAGAACTCTGGATCATGGATGAGAAATTTACTTGGAATTTCTTCAAGATGTCTTCAGAAGGGGTAGTTCGTTTTTTAGCCACATTTCGTTTTATATTTTTCAGCTTCATTTGTATTTCAGCAACAAGAAGTTGATGGTCAGAACCGCAGTCGGCTCCTGGGAAAGTTTTCACAATACGAACAGTCGATCTCCATCTCTTACTTATCATCTATATATATATATATATATATATATATATATATATATATATATATATATATATATATATATATATATATATATATATATATATATATATATATATATATATATATATATATATATATATATATATATATATATATATATATATATATATATATATATATATATATATATATATATATATATATATATATATATATATAAATATATATATATATACATATATATATATATATATATATATATATATATATATATATATATACATATATATATATATATATATATATATATATATATATATATATATATATATATATATATATATATATATATATATATATATATATATATATATATATATATATATATATATATATATATATATATATATTTGTATCGATGCTTTATACGTACCGTGTAGGAAAAAATTCCGAGTCGTTTAGAGTAGAATGTTTACAGTGTCAACTGTACAGGGTCAGAACCGCAGTCGGCTCCTGGGAAAGTTTTCACATTACGAACAGTCGATCTCCATCTCTTACTTATCATCTATATATATATATATATATATATATATATATATATATATATATATATATATATATATATATATATATATATATATATATATATATATATATATATATATATATATATATATATATATATATATATATATATATATATATATATATATATATATATATATATATATATATATATATATATATATATATATATATATATATATATATATATATATATATATATATATATATATATATATATATATATATATATATATATATATATATATATATATATATATATATATATATATATATATTTGTATCGATGCTTTATACGTACCGTGTAGGAAAAAATTCCGAGTCGTTTAGAGTAGAATGTTTACAGTGTCAAGATCGCCTTTAAAATGTATGTAATTTGACATAAATATGTTATTATTCAAATGTTCTTTTAATAACGCACAAGGCCTAGAGCCAGATAAACATAACATGTGTTGGGTAACATTTACCCATGCGTGTATTAAGTCATATTTTATTTCCAAATTGTCATAAACTATCCAATAGTTACTTTATGTTTCTACTGTATCTACGTTTTTGTATTAGTAGATAATGTGTCTATTTTTTTATGAATCGCGGTAGTATTTAAGTATGAATGAAAATAATGGTAGATCAATAATTTAATTTCGTGGAAAATTTCAGTAATATTGTCATTTTACTAAAATATGATTTCATACAAAGAGTCAATTCATTTGACGTACCCATGTTAAATCAAAGATGAAATTTATGTTTGTTTATGTTTTTAAATTATCCATTTTTATTTTTTTTACAATCATAATGACTTTTTGTGGATTTTTCAATGAATGTTTATGCTTTTATGTATTAATACATAAATTAAAATGGAGTTCTACAAATTAAACGCCAAAAAAATAAATAAATGAATGTTTATGCGATTATCAACAATGCTGCATGCAATAAGTAATTACCTAGATAACCAATAAAATACTTTTTTATTGGTTAAAATTAGTCTTCAGCTAAAGGAATTATTGAGATACATTCTTGAAAAAAACAATCAAAATTAAATCACGACTAAGAGATAGTTTGAACCGTATTCGAAAAAGCTTGTAAAATTTTAATCGGCTTCACAATATTTAGGTTTTTTTTTTTGGATTTTATTTACATTTACTAACACAAATCAACTAACTAACCATCATGCCGCTTCCGCGCATGGGTAGAGAGAATCGAACGCCACACTACTCTGTCTTTGCAAACATTCTTCACCTCCTCCACATTCATACATACCTGACGATAATAAACTCAAAATAGGGAATATTCATAGACTCGAAATTCCAAATCTGATTAATTTTTAGTAATCTACTATTATTTTTATGCAACTGTACAAATTACAAAAGTAAATATTTATTTTGTAAGATATAACACGCTTCCATATGACGACCTTCAGTTTGCTTTCATAATAGGTTTAAAAACAGAATAACCTACTAATTCTTTGGGAAACAGACACGCAAAATTCCGTCTTAGTACATATACGATGTAACGTGATCAGGTCCCCCTATATATGAACTATTTTTAGCTATCACGTGCGCCAAAATAATATTATTACGAAATTAACCTCAACACGGAGGCACCATACCATACCCGGGGGTGATATACAAAATATTCACCAACCGAATCGCTAAAGGAACCTTACAAATTGATTAGTCTTCAAACCCTTATCCTCACCCCAATGGTTCATAGGGCTCTGCATCTTATAAACGCAGTGTTATTTTGATCGTTGTTAACGCATGAAGTAAAGGTAATCACTCCTCCGCTTTAGGTATTGTCCAGGGTAATATTGAATAAATATTTGAGTGTAAAAATCACTTATATTTATTTGACCCCCCTGGAAATCGAACCCGGGAGTTCCAGAACGGTAGCCGAGCGTGCTGACCATTACGCTACGGAGGCGAGCATAAAAGACATAGTAGTTCTGTTTATTTTATTGAAAATTAAAGATTCGAGTTTCTCCGAGTTACGAGTAGCAAGAAATTAGTAATTTTGATTAAATTTCCAACAATGAGAAGATATATTATTTCGAGAAATAAAAATACTTTGTGTTTTGATCCACTCACATTTTTATTAACCATCTAGTTTCGGCGACAACCTGTTGCCCTCTCCAGGGTTTAATTTATGACTGAAGAGGGCAACAGGTTGTTACCGAAACTAGTTGGTTAATAAAAATGTGAGTGGATCAAAACACAAAGTATTTTTATTTCTCGAAATAATATATCAATATGATCCACAAAGTTAATGCTTTCAATATTCAAAAAATGAGAAGATAGTTTAATAAATGTAATAGTTTTACAACATTTTGAGTGTGTCCAAATACTTAACAAATCTGGATTATCTCCAATTACAGGAGTTATTTTTCATATTATTTTTTGACATCTCATCAAATATGAAGTTAGTGAAGTTCTAGTGATTCAAGAACAATGTTTCAAAATTGATTCATATCTATAGAACATCCAAGAATTTGAGTAGTGTGGTTGTCAATAATGGGTAAAATTGGTGAATGTTACACGTGTGTAAAGTGATGAACATTACTTAAACCAGTCTATGACGGCCGTCAGCCCCGTAAATTCCCAGACTTCTATATTCTTCTTCATCTTCGGTGAGATGTCAAAAAATAATATAACAGTTTCTACACTTTCTCTATGTGTTTGTTCAGTTAATTATGCATTTAAAAAATAGTTCAGTTAATTATTTACATAGTTTTTTATTTAGCTTTCTTTCCACTGTCTTTATTGAATGCCAATGTCTTTATTGAATGTATTTTTGATGCAGGTATTTATAGAATATTTTTGTTTACCATGTATTAAATATCGATCCTTAAATACCATCCATAAACTCAACCAATAATCACATTCTTATATCGCCATTTATAATGTCTTATTTAAGGTGCTCTTTCATGAGAAACTTTGAATATATCACGTTTGAGTAGTGAGTGTGTTCATAGGTCATGACATATAATAATGTTCTTGAATGAAGTGTCTGTCACAAAGAAATTTGCATCACCCAGTATTTTTGGTCCACTCCACACCCATTTGAACTATGAATAAAATGTTGTATTTTTATATGTATATGAGGAGAATGGAACCATCCCACTCCCCCACATCGCACTGTACGGCAAACCCCATTGTAGACGACTCCCGGGCAGACCACCAAAGAGATGGATCGATAACTGGAAATCGACATCGCAGGAGGCTAATCCCTCTTAAAAACAAGCCACAAGGCCTACACCAAGAAGAAGGAGAAGACATTTATATGTATGTATGTATGTATATATAAACATTTATAATTTTATATATATATACACATCAATAAATATATGTGTGTGTGTAAACAATGTACAAAAATGGATAGGTATAACGAAAGGAATATTTATAATCACGCTTAATGTTGTAGCCGCATACATTACCGTTATCTATGGAACTACAGTATACATACAATATAGCGTCTCGAGATTTATGATATATGTATGCAGGAGTTCCAAAAATAAAAATAGTGTGGTTGTCAATCATGGGTAGAATAGTGAATATTATACGTGTGTAAAGTGATCATTTGACCAGCCTATAACAGAACAGCAATACGCTTAGTAAATTCCCAGACTTCCATATTCTTCTTCATCTATGTTGATATCTCATATTGTTAACATAACTCCTAAATGGAGAAATCTAAATTTGTGGACATGTATTTGGACATACTCGAAATGTTGCGAATGATTTCTTTGTTTGTTTTCAAAGAAAAATAATTAATCTGTTTTGTTATTGAATGGATATTTTTTTTATAATGATGAAATATGCCCTTTTTTTAAATTTAACATCTTTTTATTTTATTTCCGGAATGGTCAACAAAATGATTAAATTTCGTAGATTTTCACATCCGTTCGTAATTAGGTTTTCGGGTGCTATGCTGTTGCGTGTCATTACTTTTATGGCCAGCGTTTCAGCCACCATTGTAAAGGCGATTTAGTTAATTTAGTAATTTAGTAAATAATGTCAAAAATCACTTCTTTAATAATATTTATATTATTACTAGACTCTAGACTACATCTGGGATAAAAAAAGTTAAAGCATTAGTTTTTAAAAATACTGCGTTGTCATACATTTTTAAAACTAATTACGTAGGTACCTGTAGATAATAGCACTAAAGTTCTTACAAGAAAAATATTACGTTGGTTATCTACGTACGAAGTACAATATCAAACAAAAGATATCTGCATAATACGTCAACAAAATCTTAGACGTAATACTATGTCATCTGCTGATGTTTCATTGTCAAGTCATTTAAAAAACAGCTAAACACCGATACCATTGCAAATTATTGACAATCTAGGAGGTTCGATGGCGGTTCAAACACGGACTTGTTCAGGTTATACAAAATAACGGTGAAAGACAGTGAAATATTTTATTAATTCTCTAAAAATCTAAAGACGAACGCTACGATATGTTCTGGGACGGAAGATAAAAAAAATTACAGGTACCATAATTATTATTCCAATTTTTATAGTCGTTTTTTTAATAGTACGGTTTGTTCACCATTTAGGGAAAATTGTCCTGAAACAGTCATATTCAGACACTGACCGAAATCATCTGAATATTGTGACTCGAACATAATTTTTTTGCATTGTGTAATCTTAATATCACAACTTAGCCATTTTATTTAGACGTCATTATATCCACAGGCAGGGCGGTCGCGTAGGGGTTGCTTTTTCTCGACTACCGAGTTGACCGCAACTACGACCGACATACGTACAATATACTTCAACGTCGTAGTACAATACTTATGTATGAAAAATTCTAAGAATGCTAGTAAAGTATAATATAGAGACATCTACGCAAATCCTCGCTAATGTGTATGCACTCGTGCATATTAGCGAGTACGTCCGGAGATCGACCTTTGAAGTGGTTTTATCTATATATAATAAAGGTCATCACAATAAAGTCATAAGCCATTAATCTTCAAATAATTTTTAGTGTCCATTATTACCGCTAATAAATCGACAGTATATTAAGTGTACTTCACTATAATAATAAAAATAGGGTTATTTGAGTACGAAGATATTTTGTTCTAATATTTTTTTATCGAAAACTTACTAAATTTTTAATATTCGTTTAGTTCCAGTCTTAAAGGGATATTCGCTAACACAAAATTCATTCCACCGGAGGCCACCGGAGAGGTCACATGTCTGTTCACGCCCGAATATTTTAATCAATGTGTATGGGATATTTTTTGTTTTTTAGAATATATATGGAAATATTTTTTTTACTTTTTTTTAAACTTACTACTACTACTACTACTACTACCATCACGCCGTTTCCCCGCAGGGGTAGGCAGAGAGGATGGAACGCCACACTCTTCTGTCCCGACATACACCCCTCGCCTTCTTCACATCCATACAATCTAGTCATACATGTCCTCCGATTACACAGACTTTTAACACCGCCAGATTTTAGGTTCTGATTGATCTGATCGTGCCAAGTCTTTTTCGGTCGTCCACGTTCTGTTTTCCCTCTCACATTCGCCACATATATTTTCTTAGTCATTCTCTCGTTATCCATTCGCATTCATTTAACTTCTTACCTTTCAATACCATATATCTAACTCTTTTCTTTTCAAAACCATATAATTGTTCCGAAGAAAATCTTATTTTATCAATGCAAAAACGGCGATTTAAGAAAAAAATTATTACGTAAACTGTTAACTGAATTTAGAGAAAATTAAATTGCGACTTAACGAATACTGGGCCTTGTGTGAAACATACACTAAAAACATACGTTAACATAAACTCTTTATTTATTTGATTTGATTAATGTTTTACACCATTTTCTAGATAACTGTAAATTAATGGTGCTTCGTATAATTGGACTGATCATGTCGGTGGTGCTGTGTGTGGTGACTATAGCTGTACTGGCAGTCATTCTACCACCGGCTGACAATGGCACTGTGGAAAAGCCAAAACTCAGGAAAGCTACATTCAGAAGTTTCGTACACCATCCTTAATATCCATATGTTTTGTATAAATGCATTTGAAAAGGGCATATTTACATGTTATTTATCACATATTATTAATTTAAATAAATAATAAGCAAATTTATAAGCATTTACCTAATTTAATTGGTTCCTAACCTATAACATAAAATATATATATATATATATATATATATATATATATATATATATATATATATATATATATATATATATATATATATATATATATATATATATACATATATATATATATATATATATATATATATATACACATATAAAAACATATATTTTTTTAACATTGATATAAATATTTCCTTTTTTATGCGTCCGTGATTTACAATCACAACATTTTGAGGGTGTCCAAATACTTGTTCACAAAATCTGGATTATCTCCAATTACAGCAGTTATTTTCATATTATTTTTGACATCTCATCAAAGATGAAGAAGGTTATGGAAGTCTGGGCATTTACGGGGCTGACGACCGTCATAGGCTGGTTTAAGTGATCACTTCACACACGTGTAACATTCACCAATTCTACCCATTATTGACAACCACACTACTCAAATTCTTGGAAGTTCTGTATATATGAACCAATTTAGAAACCTTGTTCTTGAATCACTAGAACTTCACTGGAGACATCTATTGGTGAGATGTAAAGAAGCTTTTTATTAAGCAGAAACTTAATTAAAAAATTAAGTTTCTGCTTAAAATAAGAAGAAATCAGTCTTCTTATTTATTTATCCTATTTGAATATTTATTTATATGTATGTTTTTATGCATACAAACATACATACATACAAAAAATTCGTGCCATATGGAAAATTGTCTTGCTTGAAAGTTTAATCAATCGTGTTCGTCTATGAACCAAGAGGTATCTTGCGGCAGTTTATTGAATTATATTATAAAATGGTTTACGTCTCCGCTGCATTAAAATGGAGACATCTGTGCTATTTTTCCAACATTAACTGTAAAAAAAAAAGAAAAGCGTTCTCTTAACTTTGAGAATTTTCCGAAAGATATAGGGAAATGTTTTTTTTTTTTTAATTTACAAAAGTCGTTTTTTTCTCACAGTAATAATACAATAAACAACCTCAGTTGATGATTTTTTAACGTGCAATTTATCAACAAAAAATGTCAAAAAGTATAATCATATTTTTTTTATTCTTGGGTATGTACGACTTGCTGTACGATGTTGTTTTTTAAACCTACCTTGTCAAAAATAACGATAAACGCCAGAGCCGGTTCAAGAAAATTCAGCGGCCCGGGCGAGAACTAAAATTTGCGCCCTTTTAAACTAACCAAGGAAGATTCACAGGAGTGCGAGTGGCAGGTGCCGTTGTGCAGTAAGGTAAATGCTGTGGTGTGAATCTCGCATCGCGGGTTCGATTTCCACCAGTTTAAAATTTAATTCAAGAAATATTTGTTTTCAATTGGTCTGGGTTTTCAATGAGTCTGGATGTATTCTTCATAACAACCTTCCTCGTCTTTACTTTCCTACATGCAAATAAATCTTTGAAATATAATCTTAGAGGATTTTTCCTTTTTTAATATGTTTTTTTCCTAATAACAAAAAAACGGCGGCTCAATTTGGTCTCACAGTCCTTAGTTATCGCCTTACCACCTGCCTCTCGGATAGACCCTGACAAAAGCATTGTAAAATATTTTTATTTTATTTTATCTCTACAAAAAGAACGACTATAATGTGATACGAAGCTCGAATCAAAAAGATCTAGGGGTTTTTGATCACTCTGACATTTCACGATCACACAGAGGCGGTTTGTGGTAATGCATTGAGAATGTTATGACTCGTTGTGGGTACTGCCCGGGTTTTCGAATATGCCCACGCGCTAAGAACACTAGGAGCGGTTTCGAGACCCTTAGTCTCATGACGGTGGAGAAAGTCTATAAGTAGTTTCTACGCGAGATAGGACTGGCATTATCCTGGACCCTACCTAACCCGGTTTCTCCGGGCTATGCTTGGCAACAATTGTTTAGAAATTAGAATAAATGTGTATTTTATGTCTCCTGCGCATCGTTGATTTGTGTGGTTCTGATTATTATCATCAGACAGCGTCAACATAGATTGTTTCACATTCGAATATAAATAACCAACCTGCCGATGGTCATGCCGTGGGAGAGTTATAGCTATCTGAACAATATCGCTTTGGATATTGATCTGTTCCATGTCTCCGAAGGGGTTCAGGATTCCTCTACTACTTTGACAACAGTAAGAATCGTTAAATATTAATTTACGATTTAAATTTAATTGATACCATAATTAAATTGTAATGAATTTGATCAAATTTTTACCATTTATTTACATGACAAAACTTCCAAAATTTATTTTGTTTTTTTAAAATTATTATTAAGAAGAAAACAAACATGGCAATAAAATTCTCCCTTTCATGTTTACAAAGGTGACATTAAAAAAATGGTTTAATAGACACGTAAACGAATTGTGACATTTACTAAGGAAAATATAAACTTCGAAAACCAAAATATCGAAATGTATATTTTACATCGGAATAGTTTAAATCTATATAAACTTGCACGTACAAATTATTGCAGTAATGTCTGCATGGGTAATTTATTTTTTCCTTTGTGATTTTCCCGTACAGAGGCGAAAGGCGTTTCGTTGGCGAGCCTGGCCGTGTGGCCGTACCGAGCCGCGAGAGCCGAGCGCAGGCGGACGGAGCCGAGCGAAGCCGAACGGAAGCGAGGTCCGCCGAGTTCCGCGGTAGGTGGTTCGGCGATTGTGTCTTTTCGTGTCGCCGCGATGAATTGTCAAATATGGGATTAAATATCGCGATAAGTGAATAAACGAAGTGCTACTAGGACAGAGGAAACACTCGTGAGTAATTCTGTATTTTAATTTAGGCGGCAAGCGAGAACTTCGAACAGTTCCATAGGTATACCGCCCTCTGTATTTTGGAGGCCAATGTCAAACGATGTACCTACCATCTCCTAGCCGTACTTCGGGCGGGAGCAAATCTCGTCGAAATAGTAGTCAAAATTCAATCTTTTCAAAAAGTTATGACTTGTAATAAATAACCCAGCATCGCAGCTTTATTATGTCGCTAAAATACCTTCTAGACCTTTCAGTCCTTTTGGTTTATCTCGAATATTACCATCGCTACGAAATATTTTTGGGTGGACAACGTAAGAGCTTTCCCGAGGCTTTGTTATCAAATATTTTTATTGAAACATGTATTTTATAAATAAATAGTCCGTATTTTAAAACTAAGATTAATTCATAATAAATGTCTAATTGTTTCGATTTAGTTTTTATAAATGCTTTATTAGATAAATATGTGGAATTGAGTAAAAAACAAGGTAATCCACGAAGTACGTAATTATATTTTTTTCAATTGTATTATTTGTTGGAACAACTTTTTGTCATTTCAATTTATTTTTTATTTTTTTATTAATTCACTTAAAATATGTATCAGATTCTCGTTTAATATTTGGAATATGTATGAGTTTCTCGTATAATATATATTGGAATATACTTATATAGGAATATATTGGAATAAAGGACTTCTAAAAAAAACACTAAATATTCCAACTTAAACTACTATAATAATTATTATTTTTTAACATCTCATCAAAGATGAAGAAGAATATGGAAGTCTGGGCATTTACGGGGCTGACGACCGTCATAGGCTGGTTTAAGTGATCACTTTACACACGTGTAACATTCACCAATTCTACCCATTATTGACAACCACACTACTCAAATTCTTGAAAGTTCTTTATATATGAACCAATTTGGAAACCTTGTTCTTGAATCACTATAACTTCACTAGAGACATCTATTGGTGAGATGTAAAGAAGCTTTTTACTAAGCAGAAACTCTTATATTAGTATGTGAGGTCCGAATCCTGGATTATAATCACACACATGAGAAACGCCAGAAAATACCATTTTCATTTTTATTATTCAGCTTGTAATTTGACCAGATAATTTATTTACAACATTTTGAGTGTGTCCAAATACTTAATATTATAATAAACTTGAACAGGGTGAGTTATATTAAATAATATTATATACTAAAATAACAACCATGTAATTTTTTCCACGTAAATTTTAAGTGACCGGCAACCGGGTTTCGTGTAACCGACATCATCAGACTGGTATAAATAATATTTACTGATTTCATTTTTATTTCTTCTTTACTAAGTACTTGTTTTTAATTCACCTACAGAATCATTGCTAGCTAAATCATTCGAGGACAACACCTGGTCTAAGGTTATTTACACGTTTGTGTAGTTTTTGCAACATTAATTTTGTGCACAGGTAAACAAAAACGTAATTTTTATTCATTTTTAATTATATTATAAAGCGTTATACACTCGCACGAATACCTCAGGGATATCAAGTTAACTAACATTATTGTGAAAAAGGAATAATACCATACGTTGGTTTATTTTCACGTTGCTGTGGAAGTAACATATGTACCTTCATGTATACAGATCGAGTTTCAGATACCATTTTGTGGTCTTGTCTCTTGTCCCTTTCCACCTTCTAGAAAACGTTGCGTACCTTCTCTACTAACCATGCTTCGACCCGTGGGAAATCTTGATCTGGTAGCTGCATATCAAAATTCCTGTTATCTGCTAACACTGTGACCGTAGAGTATGACATATGTACTTTTGACGAGTAAAAAAGTTGTTTTATCATAATCTTAAATGTCTCATTACAATATCTTCCTTTGCCACTAGCACCACATCTGACTGTGAGTAAGTAGTTTTTAATGAAATAATAATTTAAGTGCAACATAGAGGAAAACATTAAATCATTTATAATTATGTGATTATATCCAATTTACTAAATTCAAGCCAATCATTATTTACATTTAACTTTTCCACATACATATTTACTTCCCAACTACGTAGAAAATGTACCGATATTCGAAAAAAAATACCCGGCCCTCACGCCCTGCGGCTTATGAGAATTCTATGAGAGTCCTGATATCCTGAGAAGTAATAGTCAATTCAAACATAAATTTCCCTTTTGCCGACATAATTTTTAATTGGGCTATTTTGGGGAGATGGGAGCCAGTGTTTTTTTTTTTTACTGAAACTGTCCCCACGAGATCCCGGGAAAATATATATGGCAACCCTAACATATCTCGTAGTCATACAGGAGAAAGTGACCAAGTGCATTGTTTTGCAAAAACGTGATCATTGACTATTTGATATATTACTAGCTTAATATTGCCCTGAAAAAATCCCAAATGATTTTAAACTTGTAAGTATAATATATTGACTTGGTAAAAATGACTAACTGCATTGATGTTTATTTTCTTGCCAAGCAAAAGTGACTTAAATGGCCCTCCTGAACATTTTATGTTTTGGTAGTTAGTCACTTCCACCTGTACGACTACGATCTGCTAATAGCACCAAATCAATGAGCGCTTCTTCGGCCAGCTTTTCTTGTTTACGAACACTGTTTCTATGAGTCAGGTTGTTTTCCCGTGGTGTCACGAATTCTTTTTTAAAATTTATTTTTAACACAATCCGTATAGGCTTACGTGACAATAATAACAAAAAGGTAAAATCGGTAAGTAGACTTTCCACTTTTGTGGGTTGAGGAAAACAAACTAACTGCCATGACATATCTTCTTCACCTGCTTATTAAGTTTTATCAAGTATCAAACTGATTTTAGTAACAGTTTCAAAACATGTCAAATCGTCAATGTTGAATATGAGTTGGTACACCTTGAATTTTTGCAAATCTCGCTTTACGCGTATTAATGATTATTGCTCGTCAATACAAAGTTTGTTGTTTGTATTATCAAACTATAACACAATACGAAGTTGCGTAGTCCTTATCAGCCCGTCACAGCTTGCTGGTTGTTCACTGTTCGTTGTTCGCTGATGGAACATGATTAGTTTCACTTTTTCTTATCATCCAACCGAAGGCGATGTATTGATTATTAATATCTCACTGTTATCAATCATTTTGTTATTGTTTTTCAATTTCGATTGTAAAACGTCACTGTATTTTATACTTCGTAATTCAAGAGAATAAGAAACAATGAAATAACATTTTAATGATATTTCTTATTATAACTAACATACCCACCCTTAAACGTACCACTTAACGTAACAGAATTCTTACGATTTTTTATATGTAAGATAAGTTGTATTCCTTTTATTCGTCACTTTTCCTGGTTGACTGTTGCATAAGTCACTGTTTGAGATAATGCAACGTTATCTTGATTTTAAATGACAAAATCAAAGTTATCAGTCCCATGCTTTAGGTGTAAAAATGCTTTATATAAGTCGAGTTTGCAAAGAATCTTATCCAGAACTTGAATAGTAGCCAAACTTGATAGCCACTATTTTTTGGGGATACACATAGACGTTTCTACGTGCTTATATTATCGATATGTTGAAGAAGAAGAAGACATCTAAAAAATCTGCGTCTGGAGTATATCCTATGGTTGCGAGAAATTTATAAAGACAAATAGCAGCGTTAAAGACGAGGTGTTGAAGAGGAATGGAAGTAATAGGCTCGTCAAAAATAACAAATGAAGAGTTTCTAAGAAGAGACACGAACAAAGAACCTTATTGGAAAAGTAAAATACAATATATCTTGCGACTCGACGACCTTATTACTTATAAACAATAATAAAGATAAAAAAATAAGTAAGAGAGAGAAAAGAAAAGGGATGGAGAAGCTTTGGAGTTTACTTCATCGGTCAGGAAAAACCTTTGTCTTAGATTTACGAAAACGAATATTGATAATTTCCATAGTCAACTTATCACCTATCACGTATCATGCGTTCCTTTGTGAGGATGATGTTAGCGGATATACTCGTATATGGTTTGAGTCTGGGTTTTTTTGTTGTTGATTTATGCAGTGATGAGTTCATACTTTGCACACATTAATGTTATATAAAGATAGCTTGTGGCCAGTGGAATAGCTTACATGAGAAAAATCCGACATAAAATGAACAAACCAAGTTAAGAAGTTGACGGGATTTATTTCTTGTGCTGCCTTCAACCTGACCCAGGACATGAAAAACTTTCAGACATCCCAAGAGACCACGAAGCTCAACGCTGAACAAGACGAGGAAGAAGACGAAAATGATTAAAGATAATGTGTACATTGCATTCACACATTGGTGTGAATGCAATGTACACATTATCTTTAATCGTATTGACGTACTCAAAAACAAAGTGGTGTGACGTAATATTAATCATCTATCCGGATAGAGACAATAAATGGTGTGTAGGGCACTGCATTCGATAACTACATGACTACAAGGAAATATTTCTAGATCGATTGTTATACATTAGATTTTGACTTGACTCATGCCAATGTCTGTAAACGACGGATTCTTCAGTTCTTTGGACACGTTGCGCGTGGAAATGAGGATAGCCTGTAGCGACTGGTTGTGATCGGTAGCCTGAAAAGGAAGAGAGGGAGAGAAAAAGCAGCAGGCATCTCGGTGATTGGAGCGCTACGCGCAGCGAAGTCAAGGGATAACTGGAGAAGAGTCATTGCTTCATCAAGATCACAACCCTTGGAAATGAGAAATAAGAAAAAAACATTAGATTGAAATATATTATATGTATATAAGATTAAACATTTCGGGCGTTGCACATTCTTGCGTTTAATAGTTTTCAACCACATGGTTTAAATTATTTCAAACCGCCTTTACATCTATAGTTCGGTCATGCGAAGGCTGGAAGTATGATTCATCCCTATATCCCCAGGACAATTGACGATCCTCTAACTAAGAAAACACATTACTCATTCTCTTTACGGTATATTATTATCATGAACACAGTGGCGCTCAATCGACGCAACGCTTTCAATTTTTAATACAATAAAAATGTGATCAATTCTTTAATTCTACTTTTATTGTTAAAATAGTTTTTTAAGCAAACTCCTGCAGAATAACTAGGTATTCTTACCTTTGTCTTTTACTTTCTCTCTCTCTTTCTCCCTCTCTCTCGATAATGTTTTGAATTTGTTTCTGGCATGTTTGTCATGTAGTTATTTTTTTTTAATTTAGTATTTCACAATTTTACCGCAATCTTGCTTAATGCAATACATAAAAATAGTTGATACCAAAAAATACCGTAAAACAGCATAATGTAGTTAAAACATATACACAATCAAACAATTTTATCGAAGTTGTCTTGGATCGAATTATAAATTGTATTTTTTTCCAAGTATAAAATCTTGGGGTTTAGTTAATTATAAAAATTACTTATATTAAAATACTAAGTTCTCCAACTTTTATGTTTGAACGCACCAAATCCGTAAGTTTTTGTTCTATAAAAACACGTATCGGTGATAAGATTAGGAGCAGCTTGCATTTAAAACAGATTTCATAAATAAATGTAATTTCTCCTTATCATTCGCCGTTCACTTTGTGTAATACCACTTACAAAGTCTACTTCACGACTACCGATTTCGGAATAAACAATCCCTTTATCAGGTCAACTAAGGACTATATTTGACAGATTTAGATGATAGTATAGTCTATAGTCTGTGGTCTATAAACGAATAATTAGGAATGTTTTATATTACCATACCATGAATTTAATAATGCTTTTAAAATACCAAAAAGTAACATTTTCGGTATAAATTTGTTGAGGTTTCATCTTTGTAAATTGCAAGATAAATTTGTCTCGCAAATTTAATTCACTGTGTTGAGGTTATCACGATGACGATAACAATAACTGTCACACCATTTCCTTATAGTGGTGAACACAGAGGATTGAATGCAATAGTTTTATATTTCACATTTCGCTCACTCCTTTCAACAACGTCATATATAAAAAAAAACTTGATGTTTCAGGATATTGTTTTTAAAGTTTAAAAATAGAATAAAATATATTAAAATGAATATCAAGCCACTTATTGAACTTTTTTCTGTGCAACAGATCTTTTTAGGCAAAACCTGAATGTTTTTTTTTCCACTTGAAAAATATTTAGTATATTTATAAAAAAAAATCAACACCTTTTCTTCGAAATGCAAAAACAACACTTTCTGCCCTGTAGTGGGTAAATATTAAGTTAAATTAAGTTTAAAATATACCGCATTTGCTGGGATAAAGTACATTTTCTGGGCATTCCGAAAACAAGCAAAACTGAAAATTGACGATTTTTTATATATGACGTTGTTGAAAGGAGTGAGCGATATATTATTAATTATGCATTTTACCTCTCCATTGGTAAACTTAATTAAAAACGGAGAATTAATCATATCATGAGGTGATTCAAATCTAGCTTTCTTCTCCTTTTGATAGCTATGTATGTTTTTCGGTATAAATCGAAAAAAATGTGATCTGGGTCAACTTTCAAATATCGAATGAAAACATGGGTCCAATTAAAAAAACTTTTTTTATTATTATTGGAGTGAAATTTTCTAGAGACAATATTTTTATTGATTTCTTAACAGAGATGAAGAATCTAATGAAATAGGAAATTGAAATCTGGTAATTTACAATATTCATTGAGGTATCAATCGAAATCTTAATAACAACGCCTTTTGTAATAGCACTCAAAATAATAAAGGAATCGTCCTGTTACGTTGGACATCAATTCCGAAAGAAAGTTAACGCTTTAACTACATAGAATAGATAACTTAAACTTTACTTATATTTGGTAAAAAAAAGAAGAAGTTTATAATCATGTTATCGACATAACATGAATTGCCTTCTTATAATCATACCAGCTTTAGGCATCAATTCTATGTTGCATGAACGTTTTAACTTTCTACGAGTATGTGCTTTGTATCCATCGTGTTTCTCACTATTTCTTTAATTTTAAAACGAGCTTATTCTAAGCTCTTAAAGAGACTTTAAGAGATTATACCTCAAAAAAGCTCCGCTTTAAATAAAAAAGTGATATGTTCCTCTAATAATTGTTAAAATAATATATTGTTGTCAAGCAGGTACTGAGTTTTTTTTAAAAAATCGCCTGATAATTTTTAATATCACGGTTTTTCACTGAGTATTTATTCAAATAAAAAAATATCGCCTTCGTTTTTTAAATTTTGTTTTCGATCGTTTATAAATCAATGGGTAAATTAATAAATTTTGAAATATAATTATGAGCAATGCAGCGGCAACAAAAAAAATATATGTGTGAATAAGCATGTACAAATGTATATGTTGCGTACATTCGAAAATTTTGAAAATACTAAGGAAATGTACTAACCACATTTATACAAATTTATAGAATTCATGTGACCACAAAACAATTATCGTTTAGAATCCTCGACAACTCCGGGAGCTTATTATTGCCAACGCAACGCGATCCACTTTCAGTAAATTTATAACTCTGTTTGTTGGCGCATTACATTTCCTAGACAACTTATGGTACATAAATGCAATGTTTATTTGAAATTTATGAATTGTATTTATAATTCAATATTTATTTACTTCTTCTGTTCAAATACTACTGACATTTTTTTTAAAGCAAATAGACTCGGAAATAGAAGAACAGTAAATGTTTCCACCAAAGTTTCTTCACTCTGTATCAAACCAAACAACGTCATGTCCTCTTTGAATGCTAATTACTTGTTTTGTTAAAAAAAAATTACACTCGCTCATTCAAGGTTTGTTTACCTAACATAGCTAGAAACTAAAGTGCATACATCACCCGAGTTGCCTTTCGCTATTAATGCGTATTATGTTGCTCAGCAATTTGCAAATGAATAAAACCTTGTCATTAGCTTTGTGACATAAAAAAATATTTTTGTCGTAAATAAATTAGATCTGGTATCCACCAGCTTGTTGATCCTGAATGCTTTTGTAAATAAGTGTATTGGTAAATTTAACTTTACTTTTAGACTTTCTTTTTTAACAACGTTCTTTGTTTTGGATCCATTTTTTAAAGATTTTATGTTTTCATTTGAAAAAAATTACAACATTTTGAGTGTATCCAAATGCAAAGTGATCACTTAAACCAGCCTATGACTGTCGTCAGCCCCGTAAATGCCCAGACTTCCATATTCTTCTTCATCCTTGATGAGATGTCAATATATAATATTAAAAAAATCGTTCAAACTGAGTAAAGTTTAATAAACCATAACTCTATTTGCAACATGCATAGATAAAGCACTAAGATCGACCCACAGCATACACAACACTGTATATTTTTCTTATGTTTATTTCGAATAAGGTGTAAACGACAGTAAAAATTGCCCATGTTGTTCACTGAAAACCATTTTTTTAAAGACTTATTAACAGATAACATATACTTTGCATACATATGTTGAGTTGTATTATACTTGTAGTATTTGTTAGTCGTCCACTCTACCAGAATCAAGTTTATCCCCTCTTAAGCATGTATTAAATTCATAATACGACGCTATAATGACCTTGTCGCGACATCTAAGATTGGACAATCCACGTCAAAAAGGTTAGAATGACCAGAAGAGTTGAAAACATAACCAACAAAAAATAAAAGCCAGAACTCTTTAAAAAAACAACTCAAACATAAATTATTATGCACAACAACACAATGATTGGGTGGTATAATCAATGGTCACATGCATCACATCTTTCTGACGTTCATTTAGATAAGTGACGTCAATACACGGTACTGACAGCATTAGTCTACTAAGTAAATTAACGTATGATTTTTTTTCCTAAATTTTATTTTTAAAATTCTGGACTGGATTTACCATATTCGTATATATTGCTATTTAGCTTCATGTTTCATGTTTCATACCGCCAGAGTGCTCTTGAGGAAAGCTACCAAAGTAAAAGAAACGTGCATACCCTATGCAGTTTTCAGTATGGATAGGTCTTTATTCTAGTGCGAGGGTCGGCAAAGTGTGGCTCGCGGGTAGAATTGTGAATGTTATACAGTGTATAAAACTAACGAATGACGGCTCACAAGGTTTGTAATGATCCAGATTGACATAATTCCGTCGCAACAGACTCCTTTATCTCTGTTAAAAATATGTTTACACATGTTGCAATATCAATACAATCTTCTTTCAAATTTGAGTTCGAGGGAGAAATGATGAAATATAATATGTTTGATTTTTTTTTTTTAATTAATTAACAATTAAACGAGAAAATATTGCACATAATATGTAAGGGAACCCTCTTTTGTTTGGATGATATTGAATTTAGGCAACAATGAATGTGTAGTGAGTCGTCCTCATGAATCCGCTTATCTCCGGAGTGCAGTTCAATTCATATGGCGAGGCGAGGCTCTATTTTTAGCTGAATTGTATTCGAATATAATTTTAGCCCCTATTAAACGTAGGTCAGTAGGCCAAGCGGGAGGGGAGGGGGGGGTTCTGACGTCACGGGAGAGGAGCCACGTGACGAGGCGGTGACGTCACGCCGCTCCAGTTGCCATCCGGGAGCAGGATGGGGAATGCACCAGAGCGGTGTCAGTAACCTCACGCATGCGCGCGGTGCAACAGCCTGCGTCATCAGCAACCTGGTTTCCTCGAGGTGAAGGACTCTCGCGATACATGAATGGGCGCGACGATCAAATGAAACGAAAACCTCATTCATGAAACATAATTCACCATTTCCCCTTAAATGAAAATCTACAATCTCTTGATATTTTTTCTCTGAGGATATACACGTATATTATTGAAACGTAATGTTCTTTTTTAACACATGTTTTATTTGGACCGCGACCGGGTTTCGTCGTAATCGACATCATTAGACTGGTCTTTTCTTTTCTACCGTATAGCCACTTAAATGCAGTAATAGAACGTTATATGTATATGGGAGAGACAAAATAGCTCCACAGAGAAGTACTTGTACGTAGCAATGATATGTGTTTTGGGGTTGTGCATTTTAATGTAATGTTAATATTTTTTTAAATCGTCCCTTAATATTTGTCTGAAGATGACGTCATTGCGTGTGTTTCCCAAACACCTTTTACATGCTCTTATTGTGCTTTAGTGATTGTAAGCCAATATTTAATAAATTTCTCAACAACTTCTCAAAATATTCCATTACTTTTGCTGTTCTTCGTTTTTACTTTTTCATCTCCTATGAAATGTTGATTCATTAACAATATATAAATCTTAAGATGAAACGTCATTGTAATTTGAATGTTAATTGATTTTTTTCGCAAAATGTTTTTTATGTACCTTATTATTGTATTTTTACGTGCATATAGATGGGTCTTGTTTAATCTGCATATTTAAATTCTTTACATATTATAAATATCATTGTTTAGTTAATGGGTCCCTGTGGATACCCCGACTCGTTACACCAACCACGGGTTTATTTTTCCTTCATACGATTTTCCGCTTCTTTGAATCTGTTTTCATTGTTTGGATAACGACGATGAATTATGCTTTGTGCCCTTTTATTAAATATTAATTCAGTTGGGCTCATATTATGTACAAGTGTTTTAATTATTCTAAAAATTTCCATGTTAGTCTGTTACTTTTGTGTATTAAACACTCATTTTACTAGATATGCGCCAGTATTACAATATTTCCTTTTATCATGAAGAATGCAAAACGTTCAATTTAATTTGATGGTTTCATGCGGGTATTTTTGGAATAATTTTTCGTATTGAATTAAAAAATTGCCAGGAACTCTTTTTATCAACTTTCTTTTCATGATCATAGTCGTATTTATTATTGCTCTCTATAACAATCGCTCACTCAATTGTTTTTTTTTACATACTAAGTGATTTTTTAGATGGAAATTGTGAAAAAAAACTTCATTTTTAAGTAAATGCTATTTTTAAATTATTTAAAAATGTAATCTCATATTATCAGCAGTTAATCGAACAATCCTATATTTAATATAGATATAAATGACTTTCATTTGTATTTTTTGATAAGGTATTTAAGGTCATTCACTCCATTTTTTTCAACGCATGATTTAATATAACATGAGTTTTTAAACATTTACATTATTCATGTACTATAAATTGGGAAAAAATCACAATTCAAGATCGTAAATTACACCCAACGGTTTTTAAAAAGTCTTTTTCGTTATGTTAAAAATAAATCGTTAACCACTTGTAGAATACATCCATTTTTATAATAAACATAAATTATATGTATGTGTATATATATATATATATATATATATATATATATATATATATATATATATATATATATATATATATATATATATATATATATATATATATATATATATATATATATAAACATGCATTCATACAAAGTACAATATATGTTTGTATTTTGTGAACGACTATAATAGATAGGTTTTTTTTAGAACAAAGATTAAGGTAAATCTACTAATTGGCGGATTTTTTTTTACTTGGTTGCGTCATTTTACCTGTGTGAGCGCTGTAGGAGCGCAGTAGGTCGGGTGTAGCCCGTACAAAGAGCCTACGGAAACTGAAAATTGAGTTTAGTTCCAGCAGTCTTCTCGGAGCGTTCGGTTCTGCTCGTTGCGTGCTACCTCGTCGTACCTTGCGGCGTCGTGTCGTGTGTGGTGTGTTCAGAGCCTAAATCTGATCCTCGTATAATAAGGCTTCATCTTATTAGTAAATGACGTCGGTATTATTTTTTACACTGAAAAAAGGTTTCTCGGTTCCAGACATAATATAATAAGTGAACTATCGCCGTGTTTGTAGGATTTCAACAATAATTAAGGTATGTATTTCGTTATTTTGTATTACAATACACGTTTGCTAATCCGCCCTCACAAAAACCATACTAGCGTCAGATTACTCGAAGCATCCAATTACAATGTCTTGGATTATATATATTTATATATATATATATATATATATATATATATATATATATATATATATATATATATATATATATATATATATATATATATATATATATACATATATATATAATTTATAAAACAGATGTTTTTTATTGTAATTTTTTCTTCTTAAAGAGTTATTTTATATTTTTACTTTATTATTTCCCCCTAACCTACTTCTAATTAAAGGAGTCTAATTTAGCTACATTATTTTTGGACGTCAGCTATCTTCATCAATATCTTCGTTCGGTGACTTTTTTGTTTATCATAACAGATTCTGAGAAATTTGTTTCCTTTAGTGAAACAGTTGATAAAATAATTTGAAATGACTGCTCAAATCCACTTGAGGATTTCAAAGTATAATTTTATAGAGTAATTTTTGTGAAACGGTTGAGGTGATATTTCATTTGTATTTTTTTCATTCGAACCCTTATCCGTACCCGAGGGTGCATACAGCACTGCATCATATTAACGCAATATTATCTAGATCGTTAACACACCAAGAAAGGTGATCAGCCCTCCGCTTCAGATACCAGTCCAGGGTAATATTGAATAAATATTATAGTGAAAAAAATCACTTACCCTGGGACTCGAACCCGCGACCTCCAGTACGGCAACCGAGCGATCTGACTATTACACTACGGAAGCGGACATATGTATATATATATATATATATATATATATATATATATATATATATATATATATATATATATATATATATATATATATATATATATATATATAATATATATATATATATATATATAAATATATATATATATATATATATATATATATATATATATATATATATATATATATAAATATATATATATATATATATATATATATATATATATATATATATGTATGTATATATATATATATATATATATATATATATATATATATATATATATATATATATATATATATATATATATATATATATATATATATATATATATATATATATATATATATATATATATATTAATGTTTATAATAATTATGTAAGACAGCATCAATTGTTAACACAAATTGTTTCACGTTCCTACATATTCGTACGTCACCAATCTGCCGATGGTCATGTCTGTTGGAAGAGCTACAGCGAAGCTAAACAATGTCGTATTGGTTATTAATCTATTCCATGTCGCCAAATGAGTTTTCCTAAGTAGATTGTTTGTAACAAGTATTTTACGACGTTATTTTCAAAATATTTTACCATATTCTCATATCGTCAAGACGTATTTCCTAAATGTCATATCTACATTTTTAGTCAATTTTATATGAATGTTTTTGTTGTTATGGTTGATTTTTTTTTTTTCTTCCCATGTACTCTTAATAATAATTTGATACCAGCCTTCACAGAAGCTAATAGTATTATACTTTAATATGTTGAAGGCGTGAACTTAAAAAAATAACAAAAGCCTCTCGAAGTATTTCCTGGATTTTCTCCAGATTAAACATGAAAAAAAACTGATTTAATGCTTAAAGCGCTTTTATTTAACATTTTACATAAAAATATTTCCAACGGCACTTAAAATTGAAAGCACTTAATTAAAATAATCACTGTAACGATCCAATACAGCGGCCTGTACACAATTGAGTACTGAACGGGTTTAGAAAGAGAGAGAAAAAAAACATGATAAATACATTAGTACATATGTACATAATAAAACCCTTACCGCACCCCAATGGTGCATAGGGCACTGCTTCATATAAACGCAGTGTTATCTCGATCGTTTACACATGAAGGAAAGGTGATCAGCCCTCCACTTCAGGTACCAGTCCAGTGTAATATTGAATAAATATTAGAGTGAAAAAATCACTTGTATTTATTAAACCCCCCTGGGAATCGAACCCGGGTCCTCCAGAACGGTAGCCGAGCATGCTGACCATTACACTACGGAGGCGGACATATGTACATATATCGTATAAAAGAATTCATTGGTTTTTTCTTTCACTGTTATGTTTAACTACGACTCAATTGAACTGATATTTTTCAAGACTTATTTCATAAGAAAACAAAACTCAGGTTGATTAGCCGATAATCTCGTTTTTAATATTCCATAATCTCTAAATGTTGACTGTGCACTGTTTGCGTTGACCGAATTATAACACAATTTAAATTATTGAGTAATACCGGTTTTCATTTATTATAATGCCCTCATTCTGTACATGGAATAGAGTATTTTGACTCTATTCCTGATAATACAACCACTATTGAATTCCTGCTCTCTATGCATATTTCATAACGTGAAAATAAAACAAAGGCAATCATATTGTACTGTCGCTACCGACTACAATGATTCTGTGCTTCAGTTTAATTTTCCATAAACAGTGAGATTATTATTTGATTTTATTGCGGATAATAGGGCTTAATCATTCGTGCCAATATTGTGCAGTTCATTGATTCATATGATAATTCAAACAATAATTATTTAATATAGAAAAAAATAACAACTGTGTAGTTTGTAGTTTCCACGGGAATTTTATTTCACCAGCGACCGGGGAAAAAATGTGGAAAAACTACATAGTTGTTATTTTATTCTATAAAATACAGTTTTTAATACAAGTCAATTATTTTTATCATAAGGGACAGTAAAAAAATGAATTCTCGTTATGATATTTGATTTCGATCTATCATCTCACCTACTATTGTTCGTATTGGTATGGCGCGTGTTTGACATTTTTAATGAGTAAAACGATATACAATTTTTTTATTTAATGTTGATCAGCAATCGAAAACAGTTGAAAATCTGCACCAACTAATAACAAAACCTGGCGTATCTCGAACGAATGGCCGAGGGAGGGCAAGAAATATATTCATTACAAATTTCTCTTTGTATATTTAGATATTGTTACAATTTGTACGCCTTAAATGTATTAAGTAAAATATGTTTTATTTACTTAATACATTTTTTAATAGAATTGATTTAAAGGAATACCAGATTTCATATACTCTGTGGATAATTTTTTTTTTCACAAATGGTAGATTTTTCTCGTTTATATTGTTTGTGTATAAATCTCGTTATAACAATTGTTTCATAACATTTTGAATGTGTCCAAATACTTGTTCACAAATCTGGGTTTTCTTTACTTAGGAGTTATTTGTACTTTTTTTACATCTCGACGTAGATGAAGAAGATTATGGATGTCTGAGTATTTACAGGACTTATGACCTATCACAGGCTGGTTAAATGATCACTTTACACACCTACAACAATCTACCCTTGATTGACAACCACATCAAATTTTGTAACTCCTAGATATATGATCAATCTCATGACACAGCATATGAGCTCACAACAGTTTTGTACTTATAGGTGCAGATAAGGGTTATAAAAAAGGGTTAATCAGTTCTGCCCTCCAGATTGAACCATCTGGTGGTGGAATATGCATTGGATTGAAAAAATAAACATAAAAATACCTTAAGTACATGTACTTTTTTTACTAACTTTCACTGTATGTATTAAGTTCTATTTTTAAATAATTAAGTAAATTAATGAAACTGTCATCACTATTGTCACATATTATTACAAAAAAGATTATTACCTACAAAATGGCATTTGTGAGAAATAATATTTTACTTATTTATTACCCGGGAAAGCCATTTCTCTCTCTTGTAAAATTGCAATCTCTGGACTTGTAATGTAATACATAATTAATTATTTCATATGAATGAAGGTAAATTCAGGAATGGAAATTCAGGCACTCCAAAATCGAAAACTCCATTCATGATTGGCGAGGCTTGCATTTCAATATTTGATTTGCTATCCGGTTCGCTGTTATTTATTATTATGTATTTCAAGTACATTTTTCTTGCTATGACGCGCGACCATTGTGTTATTTCCCAAGAGGCGAATAATGCGCCATGCCAGCTGACAGATAATTAGCTTAGCCGTTTTAAATTTACACAAAAGGTGTTTTTCAAATTTATCCTACGGTACGTTCAGTATGCTAAAGACACTCTCGCTGATACGACTATCAGTTTTCATGGCGTGGAACTTTGGTTGAATGAGGTTGTTTTTAAAATATTTAAAATATGAGTAACTGTATAACAACTGGTCGTTTTAAGCTCGCTGAGAAACTGTTCTTAATTTAAAGGGTCATTACAGTTATAGACAACATCAGAACATTAAACCTTAACTCATCAAATATTGTAGCAACTAACATAACCATAATTATATATTATATAAAAAAGATGACGTACTTGTGTATGTAGTACTTGTTCAAACCCTCATCCACACCCGATGGTGCATAGGGCACTGCATCATATTAACTCAGTATTATCTAGATCGTTAACACATGAAGGAAATATGATCAGCCCCCCGCTTCAGGTACCAGTCCAGGGTAATATTGAATAAATATGATAGTGAAAAAAATCACTTATATTTGACCATCCACTGGGAATCGAACCCTGGACCTCCAGTGCGGTAGCCGTACGTGCTGACCATAACACTACGGAGACGGACAGAAGCAGTACTTGGGTTTGGTAACGTAGGAATTTAAAAACAATACCAAAATATCAATTTCTGTTTTATCAATTTTCATATGTAATATTGACATCTTTAACGTATTTTGAAGATTGTATGAAACGCTAAGCGCGCGACCTAAATTTTGTTTGAAGAATACGAAAATTTCTTAGTAAAGTAATAACGCTAGAGTTATTATTTTTAAATACGTGGACAGTTACAGTGATTGGCTGTGGCCGGTTACCCTACGGTCCACCCTACATACTTATTTCGGTTGCCATTATAATAAACCTAAATTATAAATTATCTGATTGTTTTTTTTAATTCGGTAATAACATAATCAGTTTTATTGTGCGTGCGTTACTTATATTAAATGTGGTGTAAATGGCATTTATAAACGGCAGGAAATATTGTATAATCATACTTAAGTATTATTGAACCTTAAACACTTCACTCGGTTTTATGATCGAAATAAAATATTTTTCTCAATGAGTGGAGTTACGCTAGAATTGCCGGTAATTGACACCTCACTCACTAGTTGCTGAAACTTCTTTCAGCATATATTTACGTCATTCTTTTATGAAGTAAATTTGTAGTTGAATGAAGGTAGATGTAATTGAGGATAAAAATCAAAAACAAAAAACAAAGATTTTTTTTAAATTGCCGATAAAATGACGGTTAATCAATACAAAACAAATGCATTGAAGTGGGAGATTTTTTTTTGCTTTTAATTTTTTTGTACTAGGATGGATTTCATGTTGTATTTTTTATTCGCACCTAACTACACAAATATGCCAATAATTAACTACACAAAGGTAAGGTGGCCATATTTGAAGGGATATAGATGACGTCAGATAAGGAGCTCACTCCTACGAGGGAAATAAAATAGGAACAAAATGGAAAAAGTAAAATAGCAGCTATAGCTATGAGACTCCTGGTTGCATCCCCGTACTCGAACGAGTTTATTAAGAATTTCGCCTACTGCAAAGATTGAAAAGATATGACCCAGATTCGATATCTATATTTGATTTATCTTCATTGATCAGTTACTATATTCATGTATCAGAAAGCGGGTAATGCAACACGGTTAGAGTCCCGAAAATCTGGATTTATATAATACTACCAACGACCCCTTCCCTCCTTCAAAAATTACTAAGGAAAAACTACTATTTTTAAATATGTAATGCAATTTTCGCATTTTTTAAGGCATATGGCGACTGGGTTACGAAGGTACATTATCCGTCTACAAGAATTACGTCGTTCCATAAAATCAGTTCCATGTATTTTTGTTTCGCCGTCGACAATTTACTGTAAATAGGTTGCGTTTTGTTGAAGATAATTACGATAATTTATGCACACGCTAATTAAACACAGGTGCACAAATAATCGTCTTTCAGCTAATTTAAATGTTTGAAAACACCAATCAATCATTTTGTAGCATGAAATCTGACAATATACAGGATTTATTTTTTGCAAACCGTGTTATGTTATTCACTTAATACTAAAATTACAGTATGATGCGTTGTGTACGTTATATGTATAATTTATTCAAAATTTTTGCTAATTTTTTCAACAACCTCAACATAGGAAAACCCAATACATTGACGTCATTTTACGAACGATTGCCCAATTTAATGTGACGGATGAGGTTTACAATTTTTCAATATTTTCTGACATTTGATTGAAGAATTACTTGCTAAATAATTATTTATGAAAAGTATATAATTTACGAATCGTCTCAAGAGAAAAAAAACACTTTAAATCAAGAAAGAGGCTATTCAAATATTTATACAAACGAGGTGGTATTCGGTGTTCCCGTTAAAGGTTTGGTCTTATAAAAAAGTTCATATAAAAAAAGAGAGATAAAATTATAGGTATAAAATCATCCTATTTCCAGTAAATTGTAATGCTTGGCACTCCATGTGCTTAAAATCGATATAAACGTTACATTCCAATCCAAATGCATATTCAAATTTTCAACGACAGTAAGCATGCAGATAATTGGAATCACATTTTTGATTTAGATCGTTTTAGAAACCTCATTTGACAGAGATTTTTTTCTGAATTACTTAACCTTTACGTTATAATATTTTGTTACATTAATCGTTTATTTGAAAATTTATTTATTTATTCGAAAAGTGACGATTCGAAGAAGCGTTACATGAAATGATACGTTTTTTAGTGCTTTTTATTTTGTTAAAAAGTTATCATGTATCATTCAATTATTCACTTGGTATGATGTTAATCTCTACACAAACCTGTATTAATATAAAATAATATTAAAAATCGTACTGTATTTAATCAAAATAATAAAAATAATCGACGTGTTATGAGGACATGCATGAATATGGAAGAGGCGAAGATTATTTGCAAAGACAGATTGCTGTGGTGTTCTATGCTCCCTGCCTTTCCTTGCCCGGCAAGCGGCGTTATGGTTAGTTAAGTTTTTAAATTGTATTTTATTATTATGATCTTCTTCACAAATTGTAATCTTGGAAGTTACAATGAAATTTCCCAACGAATTATTTTTATGAAAATGCGATCGCTTATAACGTCATATTCGTTAAATCAACAAAGTTGTTACCTTAACGTTTATACAAAATGAACAATTAGATCGCATGCAAAAGAGAAGCAAAACAATTGAATTGGTTTGAACATTTAAATTGAATTCATCCACGAAAAGTAATATTTTAATTCATAAAAAATGCGTGGACACGAATCATAAATTTTAGGCTTCAGTTTTTTCATGAGAAATTCGTTGAAAATCGTATTTGATTTTATATTGAGAATTACCTTTATTCATTTTTTGTAAAATACGGAAGCTCCATTTTTACCAACAACTAGCACTGAGTGAATATTATCATGAGTTAATCGGCGATCAAATATTTACTCTGATTAAATATGCATTTATGGTTTGGTTTGCTCCTTTATCACAGACGACAATATCAAATCGATATTTTTTGTGGAAATAATAACTTCAGCCGAAAATAGAAAAACCTCTTTAACACGGACTTTTAGGGTTGTTTTGGTAATATGTTTGACCCTTAATTAACTGTGTCGACAAATATTTAAAGTGAAAATTGTTACAATATATATCATTGATAAAAATCGACTAGATTTATGATTCTACCGACACCTGTTTCGCCTTGTGAGGGCATCGTCAAGTTTGCTACTCGTAGCTGTCACAAAAAAGTATTAAATTAGTTCAGATAAAAAGTTATTTTTAAAACAGAAAAAATGTAAGGTAAGTTCACCTCAGTGCGTTTGGGTACAGCGCTGAAGGTCCCGCGTTCGATTTTCAGGGGGCTCAGAATAATCGAGGATGATTTTCACTCTCATATTCATTCAATATCACCCTGGACTGGTATGAGAAGCGCAGGGCTTATCACCATGCCTTCATGTAATTAACGATCAAGATAACATTGCATCGCTACGGTGCACCATTGCGCGCGGATAGGGGTTAAAAAAAGAGAAAAGAGCATTAGATATCGTGTTGAAATTATGTTTACAAAAAAGAATTCTACAAAGGAAATAAAAATAAATTCAGTTCCAAAAATACATCATTGTGTATTTATGTTATAAGTTTCAAATCTAAATTTTTTTATTTTGATTTCTATTATTTATGATCAAAACGTTAATTTGTGGCGCATTACATACCTCTCACATAATACCTAAATAATATTTCCCCTGTACTGGGTTAGTATGAGAAATGCATCTTTAGCAGGTTTCATTTCACCCTAACCCATATATAAATAAGCGTAAAATCCCTTAACTGCTCCCGGAAGCGGGGAACGCATCCACGTATTCTGCATAACGCCATTCGGTTGAACGCAATAACTGATTTCAAGTAAGTACCTGTATGACTTATCTGCCTCGATACTAATACAGGCGCAGCCATCGATGGGCGTCGATATTGTTCTATATCTCTCGGTATTTTGCGTCATGTACAGGAGAAAGTGACCAACTAACAAAACATAAAATGTTCCGGAGGGCCATGTAACTAACTTTTGCTTGGCAAGAAAATAAACATCAATGCAGTTAGTCATTTTTAACAAGTCAATATTTTATAGTTCCAAGTTTAAAATCCATTGGGATTTTTTATGGGCAATATTAAGCTAGCAAGATATCAAATAGTCACTGATCACGCTTTTGTACAAAAAATGTACTTGGTCACTTTCTCCTGTATGACTACGATATGAGCCATTGAAAAAATCATAAAACACCATACATATACACCGATAAATTAGAACAAAAACTATATACGAGTACATAAGGGGTGTTTGAATTATTGCTCGAGGAATATGGCTATATGTGTTCTTTGTTGATTTTTCATGGAAATTACAATTTAGAATAGAATTGTTTCAGAAATGAATGGTGTACGTAACGAGTGCCACTGAAACTACACATTGGAGGGCGCAGATGACGGCAGTGGTGCTAGTGCTAGTGACTTAGATTGCTTCCTGGCGCTGTTTGATCTCTCACACTTTGTGTTATACCCACCGCTAAGGTTAGTCTATCGCTTCTTACTTGGTCGACATTCTCGGAGACTTCTTGATTTAGTTCTTCACTCCTTCGACCAAACAATTTCTCGCTTTATTCCATTGCTTTTTACGACAGCTTATTCAATTTCCCTTTAAACCCGAATTTTAAATACTGTTTTCTTTTTAAATATACGTAAAAAAGTGCTCAATAATGAGATTCGTTTTATGAAAATAGTGCAGTTCCTGATTTACAACACTCTCCTTATCATTCATCGTTCACTTTGTATAATACCACTTTCATCGATGAAGGATAAGGAGAGTGTTATATTACCATACCACAAAACTAACAATGTTTTTAATTTACAAAATATATTCCCGTTTTATTTTTTGTCATTAATATTTTTGTATTTTATGGCTTTTTATTCTTTCTGAATGCGCATTTGTTTGCGTATGTAGATACTAGATGCCTGTATAAAGTAAACCTGTTAGTTTCTAGAGTTAGAGTCAAATGCTAGCGTATAATTAAATAAAACGACACACCTACTCAACTTGATTATGACCTCACTGTAATTTGAGGTCATCCAACCGTGGAAATTCAAAAATAAAATACTTGTTTTATGGCGCATAGCGTGGTACTAACTGACTTTGCACCAATCGAAGGATGAGTTTTTTGCATATAACACATTTTTTTTGTTATTTCTGGTATTGGTCCACTTAATGTTTGACTTGCATGGGAGGAAGTTGTAGGTAGTGGATTCCGGTTGCATTATGCTCGACATATTAGAGTATATTTTTATCGAGGCCGCTGACGCGTCTTTCAGGCAGTTGTTTGGTTGGCCAGTTCACGGTTAAACCGTCAAGAGTCGGTCACAGGAGACTCGTTATTTTTCCAGCAGGAAGCACCATGGTGGTTGAAGTGCCGCCGACATTAGTGCGACCGGATATGGCGTCAGTTCCGTTCAGCCCTTATTCCTATGGCTTTATAATATGCATATAAAAGGTTTAAAAAAAAATTTAATAATAAATAAATACACTTGTTTATTACCACTTGAGTATTATATTTATTTTTTGACAAATAGTTTCGGAAGCTACAGATGCTTCCATTTACGAGTTTAATAATACAACTTATATATAACTCAAGTAGTAATAAAAAGTGTCTTTATTTACAATTTGTATAATTTAGATTTTTCGTCAGATGAATTGACCTATTTTTTTAAAGGGAGGAAATATAACTCCCTTTAATTGACAGAGACGTCATAAAAGTAGTATTATTATACCTACATATGTATCATTTAAAGTCAATGTAACATATGTATAAGTGTATTATTTGAATGTTAAAATATTGAAATGCGATGTTTACCCACTACCCACTACCCACGGACATCGAGAGTTCGTAAAGTACTCAATTTAAATAATGACATGAAATTACTCTACTTTATGAAAAATGCTTGTGCTATGGCTATTGTTAATTTAAGTGCACAAGTCCAGGAATATAAATGGGAAGTTGTATTGTATATAGATCTGAATTACACTACTTATGTATAAATGTCACTTAATACTCTTTTAATGATGATCACCCGAGTCGAATAACAACGTAATTATTACAAAAGGTTATATATTTTTTATATAATCTTTTATCATTTGATTTTTTCACCATATGTGTGTATAAATGTTTTAATAAAATAACCTAATATAAAAAGACATTACAGTTTTGTGGATTTAAATTGCATCAGTTTGGGTTTACTTTGCCATACACGCAATATTTTTATTGGACATTCTTTTTATTTTTATTTTTTACCGTTATAATACACATATTGTTCGTAATATATTGTTAGATTAAAACCAATATTTTTAGCTTTTCCACTTTATTTTTATTTGACCAGCGACCGGGTTTCGTCGTTACCGACATCATCAGACTGGTCTGATGATGTCGGTAACGACGATGACCAGTCTGATGATGTCGGTAACGACGAAACCCGGTCGCTGGTCAAATAAAAATAAAGTGGAAAAGCTAAAAATATTGGTTTTAATCTAACAATATATTAAAAATGCAATTCCATCACGAAGTGTCAGTGGATAATATAAAAAAAACATATTGTTCGTCATTTTATTGTTTGTGTATGGTTTTTCCTAACTGTTATTTTATGCTAAAATTTTCCTCGTACTTATCTTAACTATAGAAATTTTTATGTTCGGTGCTATAAAAAAAATACGTTCATCTATATAAGAAATTTGGAGAGTGAATCTCTAGGTTAAAATTTAGATTACTAAAGTAAGCATTCATTTTTTGGGTCATAGGTTTTATTCCCGATTGAGCATCAAAGCGCGCATTTTCCTTTTTAAATATTTTCTTCTTAATTTTCAATGCATAAATATTTGTGTTTTAATTATTATCTATTGGTTTGGCTTTGAAATATTGCTTTCTTAAAATTATAAAAAAATATACAGTTCAATTGTAATTTGATATGTATTCACAAGGAAATTTAATTATGATGTGTAAAATGAAATGACTTTAAATTATAATTAATTTAGGCTTTTTTCGGTTTTATCATATTTCTAAAGTAGTGAATTTATGAATAAATGATAACCCTTTTCTGGGTTGATCGGTTTTTAAGGAACAATTTTAGTGTTACTATTGCACAAGACGTAGTAATTAGGAATAAACTAACGGTATTTTTAAATAGTTTTATTATTTTAAATTTAATAAGAACATAAAATGAAATTGGCCGGGTTTGATTATTTATTTTTAAAATCTTCATAAAACTTTACCCCAACTGGATAGGGTTGTTATTTCTCCTCAAATCTTGCAGACAGGAACTAAGCGCTATGGAGTTAGATTGGAGCCAGGAATTAAACGAAAGAAGAAAATTGGCTTATTCCGCTGTGGACGATGAATGTCTAGTAAAGAGAAATAACGTAGGATTCACGGTATATACACGTATATAATCAAGTGTTTTGGACCTTTAGTGGTTCATCCCGCATGTAATATTCAGGCATTGTTTGTGATTGTGTTAACCGCAACAATAGGGGTGGACGCGGAGGGGGGGGGGGACGTGTTGCAAAACAATACCAAACTTCGGACGTTTACGTGGTTTCTGTTTTTGCCAGAAACACGTCCGAATTATGCACGTATAAACATTGTGATTTTTTGTGTACCTACGTAAAATAAGCTCGCGGATGAAATGTGCGAGCAACTGGGAAAATGGGATACAAAACTACGGTATAGAATATCAACCTTGAAATATTTTATTTATTGCTTCGGCATTCACATTGTGGTAAGACATGATGAAATTGTAAATGAAAACACTTGATTTTTACCGCTTGAGTTATATTTATTTAAACGACTGGTTTCGGAAGCTACAGATGCTTTCATCTTCGAGTCTAAATATATAGTCGTTAAAATAAATATAACTCAAGAGGTAAAAAAATCAACTTTTTTACCGTAGAATATCAGTAGAGTTACTATCCAGTAGGAATAACTATTCACATTTTTAGCGATTTTCCTCGAATCTTTTAGATGTTTTATTTATTTTATTTTATTTTATTTTAAATTGTGGCTGATGGGTGATACCCTGCGGCCTGATATATGGATACGGTTGTCTCTAGTCAAATGAAAAAAATATGTACACAATTGCATCATGATTATTGAAAAGTTTGTGAAAATAGAGTTTGAAGAAGTGTGCTGACAAACAGAACAGGGTCACCTATCAACACGTGGAAACGGGAACACCCGAGGAAGGGGATGGAGGACAGGGGGGAGGGGGCCGGAAGGAAGGAAGTGGTTATCCGCGCCGAAGAGGTGTAACTAGTGCAGAACGGAAGGATGAATTATTCAGGGGCGAAGGAAAAGCTTTTGAGTCGTGGTGATATTTTAGCGAGGAAAGTGTTCGCATTTCAAAGAGTATAAGTTGTAACACCATATTACCAGTCTGATGTCTGATTGCGACCATGACATGTATTTTCTTCATTTTGTGATATTTTATTCATTCGCGTAACCGCGATTCCTAACATGGCTACGATTCTACGAGATTGGACGTACAATATTATGTAAACAATATTTAATTGGATTAAACACCTGGTACCAAGTTCACTTTATTGTTGCAAAGTAAACTTAGTATTATTACCTCTTATCTAATCATTTTTTTTTTCTTTTACCGGGATCATTATTTATTTTTAATATGGATATAGTTTTATTTTGGCTGTTTTCAAAGAAACGTCGGATGTATTTCAGGCAGATAGCGGGGAGTCTCTCCTTGATACTCAAATGTCCAGTACGGGAAAGCCATTAACTAACGCTCCGGTTACCATTTTCTGCCAATAATATTTAGCAAATTTGCTTAAATACGAACCATTCAATGGCATTCTTAAAGTGCAATTTATCAATATGGTCGTTAATGGAAATGAAGGTCATCGTAATGTTTGTTTTATTGGTGACTTTCAACATGGGTACTAAGTATTACTTACTTATGTTTATGTAATCGGTTGTACGTACATACTTTACTCACGTTGCATGTAGTTCTGTCTACCAGGAGTGCAGTAACCAGACGTGGGTACAGTGACACGACACCCGATCACTTATCGGAAGTAAATAGCCCAGTAAAGTAATATGTTTTGGAAACCTAACACTTCGATTATTTTTACATATCTGTATCTTATAATATATCTATTTCTTTCGCCAGTGGGTCTATTTATTTCAATTTGTAATGTTAAGTGATTATTTGAACATAAAACAAAGCCCTATGTCGTACGTCTTCGACCTTTCAATATGGGATTAATTTTTGCAATTTTAAACATGGGTTAATTGATATTTTCAGATAGTAAAAAGATTTTTTCTCAGGAAATGTTAGTCAGGAATCTTTAAAGTTAAATTAAAAATTATTATTTAGACTAGTATCCAAATCCAACTCTTATTATGCCGTTTCTTCAACAAACAAAAGCATGGAGAATGTGTGAAAATTAAAGGGTAAATGATTTTTTTTTCTTTTTTGTTGTTGGAAATTTCGTTAAACATGATGAAACGGGCTACATTTACACTCGTTTTACACGCATAGAATACAGAGGTAATTTGCTATTATTTATTTTATGATTTTGACTGGATGAGTTTAAGATAGATGAGGATGGTAGAATATTATATGAGCTTTTCGTTTTAAGGTTAATTTTCAACAGGTTTTGTGAATACGAGCATTGTCCTGTAAAAACAACGTGATTGAAATGCGAAATTCTTCAATCGATTCCTTCAACTGTATTGTGAAATGGAAAATTTCCGTTTCTCCAACTAAACCTTTGTTATCTCGATCAATAATATTGCGTATACTACTTTGGAAAGTTGTGATTTTATAACAGTAAAAATGATTTAATGTATCCTTGTTCATGCGCCTTTTCATGTCATATTACCACCATGAGTGTAAAAATAACTATAAGTTGGCGTTACGGAAGGTTTAAATTATAAACTTCAAATCAAAGTGTTGCGAATAATTTTCCTCTCAAAAGCCATTTATTTTTTTATCGGCTCGACGATATTATTTTAAAAGCATCCACGTCATTTTACATAGCTTGCTAATATCAGCTGTTATCTGATGGCTTTTAATATTCTATATATTGAGAGAATATTTCAGAATAAATGTTCATGAAATGTTAAAGGATAAATAATTGATCACACTGCTATCAAAACAATAATAAGGGTTAAAACCTATTTTTACGACTTGGCATGTTACAAGCTTACATAAAGGACTACTAGTTTGCGTAATGTGATGTAAATCTTGAATGGAACACAAACATTTTACATAGCTTGCTAATATCAGCTGTTATCTGATGGCTTTTAATATTCTATATATTGAGAGAATATTTCAGAATAAATGTTCATGAAATGTTAAAGGATAAATAATTGATCACACTGCTATCAAAACAATAATAAGGGTTAAAACCTATTTTTACGACTTGGCATGTTACAAGCTTACATAAAGGACTACTAGTTTGCGTAATGTGATGTAAATCTTGAATGGAACACAAACATTTTACATAGCTTGCTAATATCAGCTGTTATCTGATGGCTTTTAATATTCTATATATTGAGAGAATATTTCAGAATAAATGTTCATGAAATGTTAAAGGATAAATAATTGATCACACTGCTATCAAAACAATAATAAGGGTTAAAACCTATTTTTACGACTTGGCATGTTACAAGCTTACATAAAGGACTACTAGTTTGCGTAATGTGATGTAAATCTTGAATGGAACACAAACATTTTACATAGCTTGCTAATATCAGCTGTTATCTGATGGCTTTTAATATTCTATATATTGAGAGAATATTTCAGAATAAATGTTCATGAAATGTTAAAGGATAAATAATTGATCACACTGCTATCAAAACAATAATAAGGGTTAAAACCTATTTTTACGACTTGGCATGTTACAAGCTTACATAAAGGACTACTAGTTTGCGTAATGTGATGTAAATCTTGAATGGAACACAAACATTTTACATAGCTTGCTAATATCAGCTGTTATCTGATGGCTTTTAATATTCTATATATTGAGAGAATATTTCAGAATAAATGTTCATGAAATGTTAAAGGATAAATAATTGATCACACTGCTATCAAAACAATAATAAGGGTTAAAACCTATTTTTACGACTTGGCATGTTACAAGCTTACATAAAGGACTACTAGTTTGCGTAATGTGATGTAAATCTTGAATGGAACACAAACATTTTACATAGCTTGCTAATATCAGCTGTTATCTGATGGCTTTTAATATTCTATATATTGAGAGAATATTTCAGAATAAATGTTCATGAAATGTTAAAGGATAAATAATTGATCACACTGCTATCAAAACAATAATAAGGGTTAAAACCTATTTTTACGACTTGGCATGTTACAAGCTTACATAAAGGACTACTAGTTTGCGTAATGTGATGTAAATCTTGAATGGAACACAAACATTTTACATAGCTTGCTAATATCAGCTGTTATCTGATGGCTTTTAATATTCTATATATTGAGAGAATATTTCAGAATAAATGTTCATGAAATGTTAAAGGATAAATAATTGATCACACTGCTATCAAAACAATAATAAGGGTTAAAACCTATTTTTACGACTTGGCATGTTACAAGCTTACATAAAGGACTACTAGTTTGCGTAATGTGATGTAAATCTTGAATGGAACACAAACATTTTACATAGCTTGCTAATATCAGCTGTTATCTGATGGCTTTTAATATTCTATATATTGAGAGAATATTTCAGAATAAATGTTCATGAAATGTTAAAGGATAAATAATTGATCACACTGCTATCAAAACAATAATAAGGGTTAAAACCTATTTTTACGACTTGGCATGTTACAAGCTTACATAAAGGACTACTAGTTTGCGTAATGTGATGTAAATCTTGAATGGAACACAAACATTTTACATAGCTTGCTAATATCAGCTGTTATCTGATGGCTTTTAATATTCTATATATTGAGAGAATATTTCAGAATAAATGTTCATGAAATGTTAAAGGATAAATAATTGATCACACTGCTATCAAAACAATAATAAGGGTTAAAACCTATTTTTACGACTTGGCATGTTACAAGCTTACATAAAGGACTACTAGTTTGCGTAATGTGATGTAAATCTTGAATGGAACACAAACATTTTACATAGCTTGCTAATATCAGCTGTTATCTGATGGCTTTTAATATTCTATATATTGAGAGAATATTTCAGAATAAATGTTCATGAAATGTTAAAGGATAAATAATTGATCACACTGCTATCAAAACAATAATAAGGGTTAAAACCTATTTTTACGACTTGGCATGTTACAAGCTTACATAAAGGACTACTAGTTTGCGTAATGTGATGTAAATCTTGAATGGAACACAAACATTTTACATAGCTTGCTAATATCAGCTGTTATCTGATGGCTTTTAATATTCTATATATTGAGAGAATATTTCAGAATAAATGTTCATGAAATGTTAAAGGATAAATAATTGATCACACTGCTATCAAAACAATAATAAAGGTTAAAACCTATTTTTACGACTTGGCATGTTACAAGCTTACATAAAGGACTACTAGTTTGCGTAATGTGATGTAAATCTTGAATGGAACACAAACATTTTACATAGCTTGCTAATATCAGCTGTTATCTGATGGCTATTAATATTCTATATATTGAGAGAATATTTCAGAATAAATGTTCATGAAATGTTAAAGGATAAATAATTGATCACACTGCTATCAAAACAATAATAAAGGTTAAAACCTATTTTTACGACTTGGCATGTTACAAGCTTACATAAAGGACTACTAGTTTGCGTAATGTGATGTAAATCTTGAATGGAACACAAACATTTTACATAGCTTGCTAATATCAGCTGTTATCTGATGGCTATTAATATTCTATATATTGAGAGAATATTTCAGAATAAATGTTCATGAAATGTTAAAGGATAAATAATTGATCACACTGCTATCAAAACAATAATAAAGGTTAAAACCTATTTTTACGACTTGGCATGTTACAAGCTTACATAAAGGACTACTAGTTTGCGTAATGTGATGTAAATCTTGAATGGAACACAAACATTTTACATAGCTTGCTAATATCAGCTGTTATCTGATGGCTATTAATATTCTATATATTGAGAGAATATTTCAGAATAAATGTTCATGAAATGTTAAAGGATAAATAATTGATCACACTGCTATCAAAACAATAATAAAGGTTAAAACCTATTTTTACGACTTGGCATGTTACAAGCTTACATAAAGGACTACTAGTTTGCGTAATGTGATGTAAATCTTGAATGGAACACAAACATTTTACATAGCTTGCTAATATCAGCTGTTATCTGATGGCTTTTAATATTCTATATATTGAGAGAATATTTCAGAATAAATGTTCATGAAATGTTAAAGGATAAATAATTGATCACACTGCTATCAAAACAATAATAAGGGTTAAAACCTATTTTTACGACTTGGCATGTTACAAGCTTACATAAAGGACTACTAGTTTGCGTAATGTGATGTAAATCTTGAATGGAACACAAACATTTTACATAGCTTGCTAATATCAGCTGTTATCTGATGGCTTTTAATATTCTATATATTGAGAGAATATTTCAGAATAAATGTTCATGAAATGTTAAAGGATAAATAATTGATCACACTGCTATCAAAACAATAATAAGGGTTAAAACCTATTTTTACGACTTGGCATGTTACAAGCTTACATAAAGGACTACTTGTTTGCGTAATGTGATGTAAATCTTCAATAGAACAAAATATTATTTCGAGATTATGACTGAAGACTTTAAACCCTGAAGAGGGCAACAGGTTGTTGCCGAAACTAGTTGGTTAATAAAAATGTGAGTGGATCAAAACACAAAGTATTTTTATTTCTCGAAATAATATATCAATATGATCCACAAAGTAAATGCTTTCAATATTCAAAACAAAAAATATATATTTTTAAATGGATAACCTACAAAGCCTCTATAAGAGGCTTGTCTGCAGGTACGATAGTAAGGATAGGGAAGGTAAATGTGAAAAATACATCACAGTCACCCAGACCAATTGAAAATAAATATTTCTTGAATTTATTTTGCACTTGGCGGGTATCAAACACACAACGCCAGTTTCGCAGTCGAGCGTCTACCCAACTACGCCACGGCGCCTGTAAATGAATTGCACCAGAGACAGTAGGATATAAATTATCATTTAAAATTTCGTTACATGTAACTCCGACGGCTGCTTTGGGTTTTTAGCACATTGGTGTTGAGCGCCGGTAATTTACTGAAATATATTATGATTTCAACTGGATAGGGTAGGTTTTTCATTGGACTTTTCCTTACAACAAAAGTAAAAAAAAGTGAATACGTCTTTGAAATTAATTAACTTTGAAAATATTTATTCTTTATTGATCTAATCCTCTAAATTTTTGGATGAAAGAAATATGTTACAATGCTTTAAAACAATTATCATTCACAACACACTTTGGCATTTCGGTTGAATGTTATTTCTGTAAGTGTTGACAAAGATTATGTTTCAACGCAATTAACGATGTAATAACGAAATCGATCAGAATTAGTAAGACCATGAGTTGAGAAGTTATTCGTATATAGCATAACAATGAAAGAAAAATATTAAAAGAGTCGAAAGCCGTCCGCCTACGATGTATTTTATGAACAACTTAACATAAACTCTAAGAATTAAGATAATTATGTATGTAAAACGGCAACCTACTGATCTAAAAATGCTCAATTATTATTGTTGGAATTCCAGTAATTTATTGTTAACTATTATAACTGAACGCATTCTTAGCATACAAAGGATAACGCGATACACGATACGTATACCGTGCGGAAACTGCTAAATCGTAGTTATCGTTATCGTTAACAGTTTATAAGCATGAACAACCAAAGAACTATAATGGTATTCGTGTATGGAAAATTGCCCTATTATTGGCACTGGCTAACCGTTGGAAATTGAAGCGATACATGAAAAGTATTATATTAACGTCTTCGTCCATTACCTTCGACCGTAAACGTCCGTATTTTCTGATGCCAGCAATTAAAGATTGGTCCGATATTTGCTAATTTTTTATAATTGTTTATGTTTGTGTACATTACTTATGATTTAATTAACCTATTTAGAAATATAAGTTATTGTAGAGCTTACTTATATTTAAAAAAAATTAATTAACTAGTTCATTAAGAGCAATCCCATCGACACGTTATTTAAAACCCAATTTTCCATGGTAGGAATATATTTAACTAAATTGAATTTTAATCACAAGTTATTATGAAATGATACAAACTTAAATTTCGTTATCTTAAGTCACATTCTTAATTTATCAATCGAAAGACTTCGTCCTTAAATTTATCAATTCAAAACTGACATATCTTTATCAGATTTTGACTATAATTACTTGTTAAATTAAATTAAATTGAATGACAGTTTTTTGTATTCATTTTGAGAAAATTGATTTGTGTGTCATATTTATTATAATTTTGTATAACAGTATATCGTCCTGATTTATGTGGACATTAATTAAATTAAATAAATCTAGGAACATCTCGAAGCTAGGCATAGGATGAATGAATTTATCATCTTTATAAACAAACATACCATTTCTACATACGTGTATGTCTTTTATTGAAAATTTATCGGCATGGGTTATCGGTTCAGTAACTTTTACCGTTTCCTAGCCAATGCCAGGTTTTACATTTATTTCTCCCTTTTTTAGGCTTGTCCAAATTGGTATTCCCTTTTCTCTTGTCTTTTATTATGCTGGTGATAACGAGTCGTAAAATGTATCTTATCATCTCCCTAAGTCTACGGTCCTTTTTTCTACAGCCTCCGATAAGGTCCTTTTTTCCTTCGCACTTGACTGGACCACTCCATTAGTTATAATGTAACTCATATTTTACAACTCCGGCTCGTGCTGATATACCACTGCGATATCGATGTTTAATGAACAATGTATGTCTCATGTCATTACCTACGCGAAAATAAATAACAGAAATGAGTCGGTCCGTTGTAAACGCCGATACTTACAGTAATTGCCAATTACACACTTGCTTCGATCGCTTTGTTTACATTAAGGTCAGAATTGTTGATTACACGAAGTAACGCGGTGTGCTTGTTGGACTGTGAAGGTTTTCCGAATGATTTTCTATTTTTCTAATTATTTATTCGCAACATAGCTAGCACGGGTGTTATGGTCGTAAATAAAGTGGACCAATATAAACTAAGAGTTTAATATAAGGCACGAACAAATTAAACTACCTACTTTTCTTAAATGCTTCGAGTGCTTGTTATGAGAAATAATGTAGAATGCAACAATATAAGAATAATTTTAACCATCTTGTAAACAGAAGGAAATCATCAGAGTTGTTACAAAATTACCCGTGGGCGTCGATTACAAAGGAAAGTTTACGCGTTAACTGCGTAGCATAGATAACTTTAACTTTACTTATATTCGGTAAAAGCACAAATTTTCTTTTTTTTTACTCAGTAGTACTCAGCCGTATAAGTAAAACAAAAAAATATTGTGCCTTAAAACGTTTTAAACATAATTTGTAGTTAGTTTGTGTTGCATACAATATATTTTTGTACGTAAAATGTAACGTATTTAATAGTAATCAAGTCGTTTTTATGTATTTTAAAAAAAATGTATAAAAAAATACTTACTTTCATCTTTAAAACAATTCGTTATATAAATACTAAATACTGCCTTTAAAGTCGGAATATCTGCCATAATATATCTGTCAGATATGTACCAAAATATTTTGTACCATAATCCAAAATATCAGAGTGGAAAAGTTAAAAGCGGGGAACGATAATTCTGTAGCCGCAGACAGTAAAATTATTGCGTAAACCCATTATTATTTCAAAATACATATTGTCCGCTTTAGTAAACCGACATCGACACTTCCTTATTTGTTTGTGTACCCTTATAATATGCATTATTTATAATATTCACGCCATCCGTAAGGCTTAATCACCGCAGCGAGGGTCGTGTTTAGGTTTTAAATCCTCCCTCGTATGTCTACCCTCCGCCTGCTACCTGCTGCCCTGGCTCGCCGGGTAATTAGAGCACCCAGAGGGGCGGAAGTCCGGAAGCGGAGGAAGCGAGGGAGGAAGGAAGCCGCACTACGCGAGAGCCGACCACTTCGCTTTGTACTTTATCAACGTACAAAATGACACTCTTCCCAAATAAACGTGTTTTTATACACTATGAATTATTATATTGAAAATACCAATGCGTTCTTTTTTTATTTGTTAACTTTTTATGTACATATAAATACTTATATACATTCATTAAAAAATTCATAAACATAATTAACAATTTTTGCAGAGACCCACCAAGCCAAGCCACCTTGTGTGTCTTGTCGGAGTTCTAAAGTTCCATGTAAAAACATACGTTTTTATATTATTGTTTTCATCTATACACAAAATATGCACACAAAAAAGAAGGGAAAAAATTCAAAATAAAAACTGTTTTGAAATTTTCATAGTATTAATTATCTCTTGATCATTTATCCATTCCTTTATTTTGTCTTTTAAAAGGAATAACCCGTAAAGTTTCTACTTTTAAAGGCTTGTCTGCATGGAGGATAGTAACGATAGGGAAACCAAATGTGAAAAATACATCATCCAGACCAATTGAAAACAAATCTTTCTTGAATTCACTTATCGGCGGGAATCGAACCCGCGACGTCAGTTCGCAGTCGAGCGTCTACCCAACTACGCCGCGGCGCCTGTCGACATACGACGATGCAAAGCGAAGAGACTCCATGAACCAAAAACCTGAATTTTAGGCGTTATATATCTAAGCGCAATTTTCTGTGGTTTGTCAACAAAAAACAAAATTCTTCAAAAGCTTGTTATTCTAAATGATCGAATCTCCACAAGTCTTCGAATTTACATTGGTATTTTGGCGACGCTGAGGCATTACATAACGTATCGCCCTAATCACGCGCCATTAAAATTTTTGCCGCTTTTGAACACATAAAATATACATACTCATATAATACGTTCATAGTAAAATGATCAGAATCATAAAAATACGCTTCATGTGTTCCATTTATTCAAAAATAACCTTACTCTCCTCTTAGCAAATTTTAATTGTTTCGTTGTATGAAATTTTACGAAAATTGACGTATATTTGTACATATCCTTAGGAATACATCCGATTTTTCTTTTAAAGGGGTGAGGTCATCTACGTGCTACATCATCTCGGTGCTCTCGGTGCATCATCGGTCGAGAGCTCTCCACCCTTAGCGCTGTGTGCCGCCGCGACACAGAAACAGAGCCTGGAGAGCTCCACTCACCTATTTGTATCGTTTACTGTCAGATTCCGAGTATGTGTGGGTTACTCCTGCTAAGCAAACAGACTGCAAATTTTTATATATAAATTTTTTGGGATTTTTGGTTATCATTCGACATGATTCCAAGACCACAATTGATTTTATGGATAATTTTTTAGTCCTTTATTCGGTTTGTGATTTTTTTACGTTTTTGTAATATTTTAAAAACAAACATAATACCCCGCTATTTTTGGGAACAAATGTAAAAAAATGTAATAAATATGATTGGCTTTTATTTAACCATAAATATATGACAATTTTAAATTATATGATCGTCCGCCTCCGCAGTGTAATGGTCAGCACGCTCGGCTACCGTTCTGGAGGTCCCAGGTTCGATTCCCAAGGGGGGTAAAATAAATATAAGTGATTTTTTCACTGTCATATTTATTCAATATTACCTTGGACTGGTACCTGAAGCGGATGGCTGATCACCTTTCCTTCATGTGTAAACGATCAAGATAACACTGCGTTTATATGATGCAGTGCCCTATGCACCATTGGGGTGCGGATAAGGGTTTTATTTATTATTAAATTATATGATTAGATTTACTTAAAACAGTCTTTAAATTTTTGTGCATACAATGAGGATATCAACATTATTCTTGTATTCAAAATATGATCATGGACGTCAATATATAACCAATGTATAGTAAATGTAATAATGGTGGTCAAAAAAGTGTTTCATTTTGGATTCACAAATAACTAAACAATAATTCTATGACACGGCAATAAAACTTTGAAAAAGGGATAATTTTTGTGAAGAAAAAACACACAAAAAGTAACTTTTATTAAACGACTTTGGGTCTTAAAGGCTAATAATGAATAGGTAAAAACGATATACGAGTAAAGACCAGTTCAATTGAAACGGTCATTCAAATTCATTAAAAATAGCGCTAAAAGGGCAAATCCGCAATTTCCACTGTATCGATGAATTCTAACTTTTTCGTGCAATACCTCCGCATACTCCATATTGCAAATGCTCTACATCAAAGTTTCTCAACCTTTAATTTGATTATTTATCTTGTTAACAATTTGAATGTGTCAATCAGAAAGAGATGCTAAAATATTTCGTTAAATATTTTTTGTTAACAACATAATATAACAGTTTTTTTAAATCTATAAAAATTATTTGATTAAATGTCATGTGTGTCTTTTCATAATACTTCATGTCCTGTGAATGTTGTTTTAATATATTTAGTCAAATATCCTTAAGATAGGAGTTCGTCGAATACAAATATATTCTAAATAGTCAATGAAGTCGTATTTCGTTACTTTATTTTTGAAATGGTATACTAAAAACACATCAATAAATCTTATATAATAAATATATCGTGTAAAACAATGGTTGAAAATAAAACGTGTTTTGTAAATTTCCTGATAGAAGGTTCGGAAAAGTGGCTGCAAACAGAATCGATACGGACAAAGAGACATAAAAAAGGTTGAAAAACACTACTTTAGATAGTAAGCAATACACAACAATACCCAATCGTTACGCCTTTCATGTTTAATGATCAATCGAGTAATCACCCCTTTGTGCGCGTTCCCCTCATCGGCATCGGTGCATTATTTGAACTGATTGAGTCAGGTGGTCTTTATTTCTTTGTTTTTATGGACTTTCCACAACCGGAGGTAAATATCACGTGGTTTATTGCTTCCATTATTTTTTAATGTAATTGCCTTAATAAAAACGTAAAAGTTCACGAATCGTAAAATAATGTTAATTCCCATAAATATACTGTATGTAATTCTAAAACTATGTTTGCGTATTTCTCCGGTAAAGGCTTAAAGACTTGAAAACATCCTAGTTATACAGTTTTTTTGGAATCGATCAAATGCGGATTTTTATATCAACACAACGTATTTATAGCCCGCTCTTTAATATTCTCCTAACCGCATAAAATATATATATCGTTGGTATTTTGACATACTTGGAAATGGAAATCTTGCCATATACGAAAACTGACGTGGTGCTGACGTCTGAATGCCTCCTATACTGGACTATTATAAACGTTGGTTTTACCAAAAATATTTCGTAATTCCTCTTGAAATAGCCATATATATATATATATATATATATATATATATATATATATATATATATATATATATATATATATATATATATATATATATATATATATATATATAAATATATATATTCTTTGTGTCATGCTCTGCTTTATGACAATGTTTAATTAATTAATTAATTATTATATATCGACTGTTATTTAGCAAAGGGCGCAGGTGACAAACGACCACTTTTCCGGAGAAACATTTGAAGAGCTAACAAGTTTTGGGAGTCATGTTGCTTTTCCATTTTATAAAAAAATAGATGATTTGATTTCTTGGCAACATGTTCATGTACATCAAATTAATATACACGGCCACCTTACAAAGTTTTAGTGCTTCCATTGCGTCTTCTGAATAGTAGCCATTTGTCACTCACGCCCTTTCGGCTGCCAACAGTCGTATAATTAACGATCCTTGAAATTATCGGTTAACGATTTATCATGCTTGTAGATAAAAAATTGACAAATAAACAAATTTATGTGACGCAAACGTTATTTAAAATATTATCATAAACGAAAAACATGACTACCTTTATTTACGTGTTTGGAGAATACATCTAAGAATAATATAATCAAAAGGCACCTAAATCGCGGAGCAGTCACTACCATAAACTTTTCACGGCCTTTTATTAAGGATTCTGCCTACAAAATGTACCTTTGTCAATCAAGTTCATTATTTTCATACCCGAAGGTCACGATGAAGTAAAAAAAAGCAGTCGCAAATCGCTATTTCTGACAAGTGTAACACATTTTTGTTATATAAGTGATTAAAAACTTTGATACACGTTAAAAATATTAACTGTCATTATCTTTGTCCTGTTTTCGACGATCCTTTTTAAATTTTTGTTTTGCAGATGCTACAACATGGTAAATCACTGTAAGGTAGTTTCATATATTTATTAATGCGTTAAAAATATTCGTATTATTGTAAATATTGTCATGGATCAAAATGCAATAAAAGAAAAATTTTCATAGAAAAAGGAAATACTTTTATTACTTGTGAGTTTATTCTGAGAGAAAAATATAAATAACAATAACGAATTTGTACACAAGTTATTATTAACTAGTGACATAGTTCTTATTTTATTATATATATGGTAAACTAACTAACTAACTAACTACCATCACGCCGCTTCTGCAGGGGTAGGCAGAGAGAAAAGAACGCCACACTACTCTGTCATTGCAAATATTCTTCATATTCGCCTCTTCCACATTCATGTATCTCTTCACCCGATGACTTTCGAGGATGCATTAAACATACTCAACATATTTACCAAATTTATTCAGAATTTCAAGAATTCGTGTTCAATACTAATTTCATATGTTAAATGCAATATAATTAATGCAAATTTACAGTATTTTTGTCGTAAACGTAGTCGTTTTTTTAAATGATGGTAAAGTGTTTGATTATCAACATACCTAGTCGAAATAGATGATTTTCTTAAATGTATTAATTTCTATACAAGTTTTGTGTTTGATGACGTAATTCAAATACAGGGCGAAATCATGTTGAATCACACTATGTTGATGACTGCATTCTAATCTTTTCACTTTGTTATAAATAATGTGTGTTTGTGATGTTGCAATGTGTACGTGTCTTACAAATGCATTAATCATAATGGCAATGTTGATGACTGTCATGTTTTCATTACATAAATAATAAACGTATGCTAAATATTATTGTTTGTATTTTATTTTATATTGTAATAAACATAGAGTTTAACTCTTTGTAGCTTCTTAAAAAAATATAATTCATCTTATTTAAACTAATTATCCTTAAACTTTTTTATATGCCAATTTTTTATTTATTGGTACGTTCATAAGACTCGAGGAAAAAGCTGTTTGCACATTGGACGTAGAGAACCTGAACATATTGTCAACCAGGCGTTCGCCATGGATCTTCCTCGAAAGACATCTAGAGGAAGACCAAATAATCGTAGATGCCATAGAAAGATAACATGATTCGAAGGCATGACCTAGGTGATGTTGTATATGTATGTAGAAGGACTTACAACCTGAGGACTATGAGAGCTAACACTAACAGTCTACAAAGACGATAAGTTGGGATGTAGCCAGGAAGAAGCTGTTTGCTTTGAAACCAGTTGACATTTTAATTACGTTAAAATACTACACGTGACTTTCAACTAAATTGTTTTTATAGAATGCAAAATCACTTTCCTCACTTTATGCACAATACCTTTTTGCTTCAAGGTCGGTCAAGGTGTCGAGGACGCTAAAACAAAAAAGGTTGTGAACCTTTGTTCTAATGTGATTTTCTCGAAATTCGCGTAACCGTTCTTTACCTTCCACATGTTCCTAAAAATAAATCCAGGAATTTTTGTCGGTTGAGAGGTGAATCGAGGGTTATCGGGGCATACGTTTGCCAATATGTTAACCTTATCTCATGATTATCTCGCGATAAGGGAACTATTATAAAACCTACACTCAGTTAATTTTCATTGGATTTTTAACGTAAAAAGCTCAAATTCGGCAAACTCTACTCACTCTACTCTTCGACTATCAATACCTTAGAAAATTATTATAACAAGAGGAAACTATCCATATTCATAATAAATTCTCTTTATTATGATTATATAAATTAAATATAAAGATACAAAAACAATTTAATGTCTTCAAAAACAACAATTTAATGCAATCAAAATAGGTCAGTGAATAATAATTAAAGTCATTTTAAAAATAAGAAAAAAAACCAGTTCAACAAATTTATTATTTTCAATATTCCAAGTCCCAAAAGAAGAAAAAGTTTTTTTTTAAAAAACTGCAACTATTTAAAGGTGAAAAATACTTACATCTAAAGAAAAATTCATCTTCGAGATACCAACATGACTTTAAAGATTGAAATAATACTGCGTCGATACAATCCAGTGCCTTATGCACTATTGGGTGCATAAAGGTTAGAAGAAAAAGACTGTTTAAAATCCGCAATGAGTACCGTACATATAATAAGCGGCAAACAGCAAGCGGCCATGCTGTACCTTTGTGAACATATAATATTAATAACATATTTAATAACGATGCAGCAGCATTAATTTCCCGTGTTGAGATTAATCTGTCACAACGGAGCTCTTCGTATGTCATAATAATATTCATTAATCGTGTAGGGCAGTGCTTCTAAACCTTTGTACTTGTACATATTTACAGTGAATTCCTATCGTATTTCATTTTTTTTAAATCATTTATTAGCACATCGAAAATCTATTTTTACGTATTTATTTATATTATTTTTATTTCATCGTACACATAATTATAAATTACAATAATGGGCCTTTACTAATTTTTCCCGTGCCGAGGACATATTAATATATAACACGATTTAAGCTTTTTGCATCTTAATTTCTCTATCGAATACATTTATAATACTATTAATATATATTTAATTCGATTGTTATATCGCTCACTCCTTTCAAGAACGTTATTAATCAAAAAACTTGATTTTTCGGGAGAACTTTTTTAAAGTTTAAAAATATAATACAATGTATTAAAAATAAATATCAAGCCACTTATTGAACTTTTTACTGTGCAACAGATCTTTTTAGGAAAAACCTGAAGTTTTTTTCTCCATTTGAAAAATATTTAGTTCATTCAAAAATATTATTAAACAATACCTTTTCTTCAAAATGCAACAACAACACTTTCTGCCCTATAGCGGGTTAATATTAAGTTAAAAATATGTTTCTTTTGCTGGGATATAGTACATTTTCTGGGCATTTTGAAAACATGCACAGCTGGAAATTGATGATTTTTGATTTATGACGTTCTTGAAAGGAGTGAGCGATATGTTAATGTCGACTGACTTACTGACTTATCGACGCACAGTCTAAATCACTTAACTTATACAAAGGAGAAATTCAGTCATTGCTTTTATGATCTAACCATCCCCTAAACAAGATATTTTAGAAATTCAATTCCTAAGGGGGTGAAAATGGGGAACAACCTTTTTCACGGTGCCTATATCTCAAAAACTGAAAATATACACGCAAATATGGAATGCAGACAATTCTTTAAAAATAATTAACTACGCGTTAAACCCTTTTTCATCCCATCTTCATAATTTGTTGTTTTGCAAAAAAACTGTATTGTAAAGTGTGGTATAATAATAAAAGACGCATGTTCCGTGTTCAGCACAAACGTTTAGTAACACTCGAGGCCAAAGTGAAGGTTCTTTCAAGGAGAGTGTACTTAAGAATAATCAAGGCTTAGGAAGGATTAGGCCAAGGCCACGTGATCAGAGATTATGTTGTACCTACATCGATTGCCATCACACGACATCATAGTAATTTAATTATACTAATAATTGTCATTCAGCATTTGCTATCATTAGATGGTATAAAGTGCATTTTTAGCAATGAAATCTCGTCTCAAACCATGATCTGAGTATTTGACTAAGAATGTTACATCTTCGCCATTCCTCCATGGTCCACGAACCGAGTGCTAACCCTGGAAGCTTAAAAGGATCCTCACAATCTCCCGAGTTGATAGGCCCCGTGGCGTAGTTAGTGGCATCGCTTTTAGAGATTCCCGCCAATTGCAAAATAAAATCGAGAAATATTTATTTTCAATTGGTCTGGTGATTTGTCAGAAGAGTTATCGCTTCGTCAAGGGTCACAACCCTCAGCAATGAGGAATAAAAGCGAGAAGATGGTCTGGATGTTTATGATCTATTTTTCATATTTATCTTCACTGTCCTTACTATCGTACCTGCATACAAGCCTCTATAAGTAGAAGCTTTGCGGGTTATCTCTTTTTTTTTTATGTTACATATCTGAAAGTCCTCTAGCATGTGTCAGAAAAGTTTAAAAAGCTGCTAGCTCGGTTTTTTTTTAAGAAAACTTATAAAAAACGCATGTATGATGACGCCACATCTGATGGCTACGAAACCCGAGGGACTATTTCACTAATTAACGACAATTCATTCTTATTTTTGTATGATTATACCATACTGTTTTTCCATTGACTCAACTCGCCTTTTTTCCTCCTAACGTTTTGCGCTTTAGAATCGACTAACGTTAACAGACCGACTTCTTCTTCTTCTTCTATTCACCCATCTTGGGTGTTATAGCCAGTGTCGAGTTATTTTTTATTTACACTTTTTACATTTGATTTTCAAGTGTTAGTATTCCTGTTAGTGGGGTTAGTTTTATTGGTAATATTAGTTTCTTTAGTGAGTTATAATACACCTTTACAAATGTATACAATTCATTTTAAGATATTTACATTTTTTTTTTACATACAAGTTGTTAAGGAAAGTTAATAAGGTTAAGATGTTAGTGAGAAACAGACCGACTTCTGAATAGCCACATTTATACACATATCGTTGAGTTTTATAAAGCATCTAAGTATTAAGGATTGAATTTAGTAACAATTGATATTGAGTACTTCCAAAGCATAAACTCGCAGCAAAAAAGGGAGAATTTTTAAAATGGCTACTTTGGAGTTTCTCAAACCGTTGAGTTATCTTGAGTCGAGTTAGCTGGTCAAATGATAATTTTCAAGGTAGTGGTTCAAATATTGATGAAAGTTTATATGCGACCGAACGAGATTATTAATACGATAGAGGGTGTTGTTTCACAACAGACGTTCAGTTGGGTACGAAGTGCGGTAAGGGTGACGGGTGAGGGGGAGTGGGGAGGAGGGAGAGCCGAGAGGAACCGGAAGAGGATCACTGACCTATTTCCTGCGACATTTTCCCGCTGTTCATTGAACGTTCCACTAAGAGATTGTTTTGATTAAAGCCCGCTGAGTCTGCGATTGTTCATTTTTCTCGTTAGTTTTGTTTTCATCACCGCGGAAAAATCTCAGTGACAATATCAAATGTGAAACGTGAATAACTCTTTCATTTTTAAGCTTGTTAGTTAGTTATTGTGCTAATGTGTAATGACTAAATCATCTTGAAAAATATTGCAAAGTAGTACTTGCACAGATTTTCTTTTACTTTAAACTCTTTAAAAATGAATTATTAAAAAAAATATATTAAATATTTTTATCCATTTTTTCCATACATGTTTTCTGTTCATTGAAAATTAAAATTGTCATAAATTATTTTTACTAGTAGCATCATAATGAATAATAGAGCGTTAGAGTAACATGCTGGAGGTACCGGGTTCGATTTCCAGGGGAGTCGAAATAAATATCGGTGATATTTCACTATATTTTTTATTCAATATTAGGTACCCTGAAGCGCAGGACCTTGATTTAATGTAATTTGCGATTGAAACACACTGCCTTTATATGATTCAGTGCCATATGCACCATTGGGTGTAGATAGGGGTCAAAGGAAGATGAAGGAATGTTAATAAATTATAATTTAGGGAAACTATTTTTTTTTTGAATATCAGTAAGTTAAAATAAATTAAAATGAAAAACTATTTTTGCACTCCTATAATATCAATTGTGTTCATGAGGTAGCCCGTTTTGTAATGTCACTATAACGCGAGCTATAGTGACATTACATTTAGCCAAAGCGTTCTTCTTGGTTATTATGCCATGTATGTAAGTAACGGAAATTCAGTTTACGCAACGTGAACTCAATTACTGTTTCGTTTGTCGGATTGTTTTATTCTTAAGAGGGCATTGTGACGCATAAATTATGATGTCACTAGTGCATTGTTTATTGTATACCGCCCACTTTTATCGTCCCATAAAGACGTGATGCGCATTTTAGAAATTAGAAACAAAAAGTTAAGCACGTATGTTAACAAGTTAAGCACCTCCAATATTACTTATCTCACTCGTTAATTTTCTCTAAGAAACCAATAGTAATGCGCATCGCTTAGTTCTTCTTCTTCTATGTCCTGTCATTCTCCGGTCTATTCCTGGGAGGTGGAAGGTCAGCTATCTCTCCATCATTTAGGTGGTTTTCCTGGGGCTCTGCTACCTCTTATGCTGCTGTCCGTTGCTATCCTCACCACTCGATCCGAACTCGCTTTTCCAACATGATTTATCTAGAAACGTCTTCTTTCTCTTCCCCATCGCGCAATATCTTCAACATCGCAGATTTGTCTTATTTCTGAGTTTTTTACTCTGTCGCGAAGTGTTAGGCCTGCAATGGGTCGTAGAGTCTTCATTTCGGTTGTTCTAAGAAGGCTTTTCGTTCTCGCGGTGTCGGCTCTTGTTTCTGTGCCGTATATCATAATCGGTCTTACGCAGGTCTTATAAATTCTCACCTTACTCTCTAACGTCGCTTAGTTATAATAATATACTACTTCATTGGGTCTAAAAACATTGAAGTGAGACATATGAAGAAGTTTTTTTTTCTGATTATGGAGAAATTTCCGCAAAAAATAACAATTTACCTTACGATGATGATAAAAGCTGTGAGTATGCAATTGTTGAAGTTATTGAATCAAAACATTAAAAAAAATAGATGATGATGCGGAGCCATCATCTGACTGACCTGGAAGCATTTTTCTTTTATAAAATTATATTCTACGTGTTTTATGATACATACATTCATATATTTTTCATTAACGAGTTACCTCCCTAATAGAGCGTACTACTCGTGTTTACGGAGAGAGTTCGTTTTACTAACTTTATTTAAATCTGATTTATAAATATAATTTATTACGCAGAGTATTAGTAGATTTAAAATTAATCCTATGATATTTTGGTACGATTATGGCACCGTCCGTTCTTCGTTCGTTACTTCTTTGATATTCATTTAAATAAATGAATATCAAAGGAGTAACGAGGTATTTTTTTACAAACGTTTATGCGTCAGTATTATAATTGTTTCTACACGAAAACATTTTATTAATACATTCATTGATTGACTTTACACTCGCTTCAATTGGTTGGGGCAGCCGCTTAATTGGGCCAAATTTCCTTAACGTCAATTCCATAGGGAAGTTGGCGCGTCAACTGCAAAGTATATATAACTCTTAATTAACTTATATCCCGTAAAAAACTTTTTTCAGTAGGTAACTTAAACTTACAATACGGGAAGACGACTGTTTTAACAATGTTATGGTCGTTAGAAATAAAAGTCCAGGCGTAAAGTTAAACTTCGTAGTTACCGCGTGACCATTCCACTGTAGGTAACACCACCACTGGTCCCGGTGTGTCTCAATTAAGCGGAATCCACTGTATTCCCTGAAATAGGTCATGGAAGAAATAATTCAATTCGTAAACAGTCTTCCGAGTTGCTGTTCCCATTATAGAAATATATCTATTATAGTCGGTCCACTTCTTAAAGTGGATCTATAAATATTTATTAGTGATATGTATCGAACTGCCAGGGACTAAAAATAGAGCCCCAGTTCTGTGATTTAACCTGTCCGTTTGCTCACTACACCACTGGAGCAGAAAGGTTGGCGTGTGTTGTTACAAGCCTGAATTATGTATTTACAAAATGTTACAAGTCCGCTAGCTGCATGTTTACAGGAAAGCAAAAATGTATCCCACGTAACAAAAAGGGATTTTATTTGTCTCGTAGTTATTTATTCCATTTTCTTTTAATTTTAATTGATTTTTATTTTAACTTATAAGACAATGCATATTTTTTCAACGTACTTTGTGACGTTTTCGAAAAACCTGTCGTGAATCAAAATATTTTATAGCGGAATACATTTCTAAAATTCGATTTGAACTCTATTGCATTTGTTTTGAAGTAACACAAAGTGATACAAAACAAATAATGTTTATTTTGAACTGTTACTTTGAAGTTTTATGTATTACAAATGAACAGTGTCCAAGCTACATAAACTAAAGTGTGTGAGAGCGCTTTACCCATTACTGCTATTCTTTTTACTCCACCATTTTCTTTCCTATATAGCAGTGATATCTTTCACCCTGAGCTCTTTAACTCGCTTCGTTTGTATCCAAGAACAAGAGTGCATGACTGGTCACCTTTCGTTGGAGATCCAGTCAATATCGAGACGACCTGATGCAGTGCTCTCTGCACCATCTGGGTATTGAAAGGGGTCGAAGAAGAAAAACGATAGAAAAATAATAATTTAAACACACACACACACATATGCATAAAGTTGACAATAATAAATGAGCAAACTTAACTCATTTTTGTGAAAAAAATGACTTACAACGTTTTCTAAAGAGAACTTACCTATCGATATGTGAATCACTCCTTACGTCTGCGTACAATAATTGATGGTAAAAGGATGAGTAGAGTCCAAAATATTGCTATGGATTTTATTATTTCGTATTTTCTCATAGATATTTATTTAAATTCTCCGTACTACGTACCTGATTCCCAGAATAATCTTATAAAGTGCATATCGATTCGCCCTTTATTTGCTTTTTAATTTGTTAAGTTTGTTGAAATACCATAAATTTATTATTACTTTTTTATCTGTACTTTAACTTTTAATGTTGGCATCAAATTACGTAATAAGTTTAAATAATGAAACAAAAATAAACAACGGGTGAAGCTAGTTGTTAAATATCGATTTTGCTATAATAGAAGCACTAGCTTCACCCACTACTGAAATGTACATGACAAAAGGATATTCAACCATAAGTTGTTAGTGGTACGTAAATTATATGCTCTGCTCCTTAATGTTGAATATTATCCAACCGAACCTTTCAATAATTCTTTTGTTATCGAAACCAAATAATTATTTCAAAGAAAAACTTATTTTTTTCAATGCAAAAACGGTATAATGGTACCTGGATTTAGAGAAAATTAAGTTGCGACTTAAAACTGGGCCTTAACGACAAAAAATAGCATATCTACTAAGAATATAATGAAGTTATAGCGTGTTACTAGATAACGGAGTTCTGTGATTGAAAGTTTTGTTTTTAATAGAGTAAAGGTGTTTTTTTTCCTTCAATATTATAATATCTACCAAACAAATATAATAGTAATAGATTTATATTATCCACTGACACTTCGTGATGGAATTGCATTTTTAATTTATTATTAGATTAAAACCAATATTTTTAGCTTTTCCACTTTTTTATTTGACCAGCGACCGGGTTTCGTCGTTACCGACATCATCAGACTGGTGTCTATGATGTCGGTAACGACGAAACCCGGTCGCTGGTCAAATAAAAAAGTGGAAAAGCTAAAAATATTGGTTTTAATCTAATAATAAATTAAATATAATAGTTTTAAACACGGAATGTTTTATTTTTTTTTATTTAAAACTACTTGTGTTTGAGTTGTGCGCCTTTTGTAATAAACTTGCTTTAAGTTCGCATAAAGCAGTCTCAGAAAGCGTAAACAGTTTCCGGAATGGTCATTCCTGTGTTATTATTTGGCAATCATTTAGGTCTGATTAATTCATACATTTGTAGGTGAATAATTGGCATCAGCACTCCCTCGATACCCGACCCGCCAGTACACGCACACCGCACGCTATTGGCTCTATTCTACAAAAGAGATTTCATTCATTTTTAACATAACGCGAAACAATATCAGTGTCGGGTTGTGGTCCCGTGGTTAGTGTCGCGGACTCTCGAGTCAGAGTTTCTCGGTTCGAACCTACTCTACCACAATTTGATACCTATTTCTAACAATGAGGCTCACATAAATAGTAAGAAACTGAAGTATTTTTGTAAATAATAAAAACACATTTTTTTCAAATAACTTACTTGCGTTTTGTCGCGCGTCTTCATATTTCATTATAATATCAATTTTTATATTTATAAATAGGTATTTTTAAAGTATAACGATTTTTTATTTATTTTGTATATAAGTTAGAAATCGAAGAATAAAAATCAATTTAAATATAGCCAACTTTCAAAAAATCATTTCCTGTACGAACGATATATGTATAGGATAGATTAAGTGCAGTAATTTATATGTATTCCAAATTAATACTAATAATAACGTTGTTAAAAATTTCGTTAAACAAAACGAATTTGGTTGCGTGTGTATCATTTTGATTTAGTACATTTTAGTATCGTGAGCGCCGATAATTTACTTACAGAAATTATTATATTTTAATATATATGTTTAAAGTATTATATTTTCCATTATAAAGTCAATCTTTGAACAGCTTTTGCGAATTCGACCTCTATACCTTCCGAACAGTCCGGAGTTTTCGCTGTAGGTTTTTTGTCGTTATTAGACCAACAAATCGAATCCATCGCATCATCTCCAACTTATTGATCAAGGTTATATATACGTACTTATGTATATTTTTTATTGAGTGAATGGAATGTACAAATAAAAAAAAAACTTGGTGTCCTCCCGTTTGTTAATTGGTCGAATATAGTGTTTTCACAATCTTCTTAACCTGTAGATATAACTAGGCATGAGTCGTTCGCGAACGACCGGATCGTAATAACCCGTTCATCTGCACTGATTTAATTATCGCATCCCAATTTCGAGTGAATGTCGTTCATTAACACTGGACTTTTTACTGGTTTCTCGAATCACAGATCTATCGACTAACTGATTCACCAATTCACGAATACACTGATGAATTGTGATAATTTTCCTGCCTTTTCCAAAGCAGGATCCATCATTCGATTAATCGGTTATTGTTAAGAGGTCGTTACCTCTATTGATTTTTAGATTCGATTGCCCGTTACTGTTCGTTATATGGAAGTTCAACTGTATTTATATTTAGACAGAATTCAATGTCGTTTTATGAGGGCGATAAATAATATCGTTTTTGAATATTCGAGCTCCACGTCTACGGTGTGTGGGTTGTAATGGAGCCGGGTTCGTGACGTCTCCTCTTCCTCCTAGACGCGATGGTTGGCCCGAAGTTCCACGATTCCTCTGTGACAATCTGCTATATCTCCGTAAATTGATTCTGCCATGCGATGGATGACGTCACAGACGGTGGGCACAGTTTTAACTTCCAACTCCATCCTAACCATGGACAAACACTGTCGCCATTTTTTTTTATTGAAAACTTTTTTATAACATAGATTCTCATGTTCGGGAAGTGAGCATCACGATATTTTGCTCTTCCGTCCGCGGCAATTCATTAACAATATGCTTTATGCGTCAACTTTATCATCGGACCGCACTGTGAACCTCTGATTTCGGGAGGTTTAGTTACATGGTGATTTATCCTTAAAAACCTCGCACATATTTCCACCACACGTTTCCGCGCACATCTTTTTTTAGAAAACTAAACTAACTAACTAACCATCACGCCGCTTCCCCGCAGGGGTAGGCAGAGAGAATCGAACGCCACACCACTCTGTCTTTGCAAACATTCTTTGCCTCTTCTACATTCATGCATCTCCTCATACATACCCGACGATTATTACGACTCCTGACCCGGCCGCTCTCAAGTATTTGACATACCTGATTGTGCCAAGTTTTCCTCGGTCGTCCTCTGCTTCTTTTTCCAACTACATTTGCTCCATAAATTTGTTTAACCGTTCTTTCTTCACTCATACGCTCCACATGTCCAAACCATCTCAACACACCTTTCTTAATTTTATCGATAATGCTTATCTCAGCCTTACATTTTTTCCTTATTTCATCATTCGAACATCTATCAAACATCGTTTTGCCACACATTCGTCTGAGGGATCGCATTTCGACTGCATTCAGTCTGCTTTCATCCTTCTTTTGCCAACTCCATGCTTCGCTTCCATACATAAGGGTTGGAACCAGAACTCCATTGTGTACTGCCAGTTTAGCTTCCGCTGTATATTAAATATTTTAGAATGTATATTAAATATATATTTTTTAACTCTTTACCTTTCAATACCTCTTTTTTTTAAACCATATATCTATTTCCAAGAAAAACTATTTTCTTAATACAATAACGGTGTTTTAAGCAAAAAAATAATTACGTCAAATGTTACCTGGGTTTAAAGAAAACTTAATAGCGGGCTAACGAGTATCTCGCCTCAATCGAGTTAAATCCTCATCGAACCGATGCGGTTCTCTATGCACCATTTTGGTCCTAAACGCGGTCAAAGACAGAAGACAGATCATGATTCAGATTGTGCTTTAAGTTTTTTACCGGATACACAAAACATTCGCGTGATTTCCTAATACCTATAATAATTCCTGTCAAGAAAAAAAAATCCAATAAAAATACACGAAACTTTTCACCGAAATTTCGCCAAATAATTAAGCGAAATTTTGGAAAAATATAACTCTTATACACCTCGTGACTATAATTCGGAAGTATAAAACCGACCTTTGATAGAAATATTATAATAGTGGAAGTTCCACTTGTAGTTCCAGTTAGACTATTGATTCCACAGTTTAGTGGAATAAGAAATGCAAACACGAAGTAGGTCGGTCCACATTATATTATACATTACCCGCCCTGATGATCATTTTGCTGTAAATTTTGTCGATTTAATTTCATTTATTAATAAAGAGAAATATATTTTGTATATTAAAAGCGTTGTTAACTTTGTGGTATGGTAATATAACACTCTCCTTATCATTCATCGTTCACTTTGTGTAATACCACTTGATGATGGAATGATTATTCCGAAACCGGTAGTATTAGTGTTTATTAAAGTGGTATTACACATAGTAAACGATGAATGATAAGGAGCGTGTTAAAGAGAAATATCTTTATTTTAATCATATATTTCAATTTAGCGGTCCGTTATTAAAAATAGGAATCAAGTTGTGGTAATGTGGGCTCGAACCTAAAATCCGCGGCACTTACCACGGGATCACAACTCGACTCATTATTATTATCTCATTAATCCTTTAAAATGAAAGGTTAAAAAAATATATGGTCAAAAAAGTCATAATTTTAAATAAGGTAAATATAAATATTTTCTGAATCACAATTGTTTTATAATAGAACTAATAGAACTTAACGACTGCCACGAAAGCATGAATTTGCGATTTGAATTTTTGGGCCATCCAAAATTTCAATGCCGGAGAAATTTCATTTCTGTAAATACATAAAATTATTTTGATGACAAACATTTACGTTGGGACATCACTTTTTATCACTTTCATCACATTCTATACCTACCTTAGTAGACAATAGGAAGATCATAGATAAACCAGATGGCCCGCTTTTTTAATTCGCAAATTAAATCTTTCGTGCATAGCAAGTCCTTACCCACAAACTGCGATCGGATTCAAGATGAATCCTAAAAAGGCTTGTACACATTACTATACAGTTTGGATACCCAAATAACACCACTGTAAGAGTGCGGGTATGAAATCACTATTTCCTTTTCATATTCTTTCACATATATGTCCTTTAGCCTGAACTCCTTCACTTTCGTCATCTGTATTCTATCAAATATATTCCAATTCATATTTGACTAATTAACACTATATTGATCTGATGCGGTGCCCTTTGCACCATTTGGTTACTACCATTATTTAAATTTCTCAAAACGCTATTATTACATTGTTAGCGGAAAACGCTTAAAAGCGTCTTAACATACTGTTGGTAGAGAGCGAGTGATGCTTAAAAATGTTATATTTGCTTACTTTTGTTAGAGCGCGAGAGACGCCAAAAAATATTTTATAGATCGGAATTGGGTTTGCGGTTACTTGTCATTAGGTTGCTTGTAATTAGTATAAAACCCTAATTAGTATATCAATTAGCGTCAGAAAATGAAAAAACCGTCCGACATCAATGTATTAACTGAGCAGTATCAGTGCGCAATGCTGCATATTGCTTTTTAGAAATAATCGGCCGAGATGACTAGTCAGCTGATCAATTAGTAGTATTCAGCTAGCTTGCTGGATCAGTAGCCAGCACAATGATATCCCAAAAAGGTCCATATAACATCTTAAAGGCCGTGAATGTCAAAGAAGCTGATCTACAAAGTATAGTGTTTGATGTGGATTTAGCTAAGGACATGTGTTGGTGTTTGCAGTGAGGTGATATGCGCGTGGTGGGGTCGGTGAGTGTCGCAGCGCTAGCGCGGTGGGGGGCGGGCGCCGAGCGGCGCGGGGCGGACTACAGCGCGTGTGCGCGCCACCCGCGCGCGCCCTTCCCCGAGGACCAGGCCCTCAACAGGAAGCTCGTGCTCTGGTCAGTAACCCCTCCGCTTTAGAGATACCCTTCAGGAAGGTATCTATATCCCCTTCATGATGTAATGCACCCTCAACAGAAGGCTCGTGCTCTGATCAGTATCCTCTCACCTTAGAGATACCCTTTAGGCAGGTATCTATATCCCCTTCCTGATGTAATGCACCCTCAACAGAAAGCTCATGCTCTTTACCCACAGTACCCACACCCCGTATCAGTAGTACACCCAAAAGATAGGGCTTGCAACACTCTTTTGTTATTTAAGCTCAAATCTGAAACCGTAGTAGGAATGTACTTTCTTGTTAAAGCTGAGCATGCTGCATTAGCATACTGCACTGCGACCATGGAGGCAAACAAACTCTCTCTAACTTTAATAAATAATCCATACAATTGTAATTTTGGGGATTTTAATTAATTTTCAAAATCCGGACATTCAATGGATTTTAGTCAAGTGTTCCAGAGACAATCCTTTCATAGATTTCCATCACGGTATTAAGATAAAGATCTTACAATGTTTTTTTACCAAAGAATCCAAAATTTTGGTTTCTAAAGTATTTGGCAATCTGTATTTCTTTATTAAGTATTTTACAAAGGTGACAGTTAAGATAGATTTTAAAATATGTAAGGAGATTCCGTGCTGATAAATGCATGGAACATGTAAAGTTTAGCAGTACTAACAATCTTCGTCATGTGACTCACTAAGGACATACATGAATATGTACTGCTAATGCAGTGTACAACTTACACAAGCTGGTACAAGTACAAGTATGTAGTCCCGAGTGCCCTAGCCATTGCTGCTGTTCTATTTTTCCTCTTCCATGTATAATAATACTCCTTCATTTATTTCACAAATAAAATTTAATTATATCATATAATTCTACCCCTGTATTTATGCATAAATCTGGAGGGCGGGACTAATCACTCTTCATATAACCATGATCAAGTTGAATTGATCCAATACGGTGCTCTATGCACCACCTGGGTGCAGATAGGTTTAACAGTAGCAGTCTGGGAACATATTAAAAAATTTCCTTTAGTTGAAGATCATATTAATTTGTAATATTTATTGAAAATAATTGTTGTTACCATATTGTAATAAAAAGATGGCAAACCGCATAATTAGATGTAACACTTTTTCCGACATAGTTTGCAGTGGCCTGTTATTTTTTATGAAACACATAGTTTTGCCATGATGCGGGCACATAAATCATGAATAATATATTTGTTCCTTACTGTCAGTCATGCGTCATGCAATTATTAATAAACAAGTTTATAGGAATAGGTTATAGAGCTTTGTTAGAAAATGCTCAATGATCCTTTGGCCAAATGTGGTATATGTTTGACTTGTTTTTGCATTTTTGATCTTGCGGGTCTGTGAATGTTTTTGTGTAGTGTGCTATTGGTAATTGACTATTTTGTGCATTCCAGGTATGGTGACATATCGCTCCTGGAAGTCGATGCTATAACCAACACTACGAATGAGTCCCTGGATGAACAGAATATTGTTAGTGAAAGAATCTTTGCAAGAGCTGGCTCTGGATTGAAAGAAGAAATACATCTCGATGTTAAAGGTACAACTACATTTATATCTGCCTCCGTAGTGTAGCGGTTAGCTTAACCATGCTTAAGCTCCTGAGCATTCTCTGCATTTTTAATTAATTTGAATATTTTATCTCTGATATCTATTGTATTCTTGCCAGTGCCCTTTATTATAACCTAAAATAAAATGTATACCCACACACAGGCCATGCCTTTGTGGGATCTTTTTTGCATTAATATTTTATCTTATTTGTACTTGTAATTATAATATATGTGCATATTGTGTTATGCAAAAAAATTTATAATAAGAAAAAATAACATAAAAATGAAAAAAAGTGTAGAACTGGTATTATAAATGGAATTGGTTTGCTTCCAGAGTGCCGCACTGGAGACGTGAAGGTGACGTCGGGTCACAACTTGCCAGCTCGGTTCATCATACATACGGTCGGGCCGCAATACTCTGCCAAGTACCACACTGCCGCCGAGAACACACTGCATATGTGCTATAGGTATAAAAATATATTACTTTACAGTCAATTAAATTTTTAACTAAGGAAAGTAAGGAAATGTAGGGTAAAACAATACGTTCACTGTGAATCGCTATAACATAGGAGTGTCCTAGTAGAGATGTGACTATGAAAAGGTGGTATAATGACCTCACTACGCTGATAACAGCTTGCGAAATTGAAATGAAGCATTTTTATTTTTTTAGCAGTCATTTTTATACGGTATCCTATGCACCACTTAGATACCGGCAGGAGATAGAAGAAGAAGAGGAGTAAAATACAGCATTGTTTAACAAAACGAACTAAAAAATATTGTAAATATAATAAACTATTACGAAATGTGGATACTAGCGCCATCTATATACAATAAAAATAAATAATCTCAAGAAGTGGTTTGAAGATTAGCTAAAATGATAAAATTGTTTATTATTAAAAAATATTATTGTCATCGAAATTGGGATGTCGACAGCGATGTAAAAATATCTAATAATGACCACTTTTATAAAAAAATCGTAAAGAATATTTCGTTGTTTCAATAATCATATTATTGTAGTTGATTCATAATTAGAACAGAACATTGATGTAATCAGTTAGGCTGTACAAAATTGTACTTTTTTGAAATGACCTACATGTACTCGAATATGTTAATAAGCAAAAACACAGGGGGACACATTTCGCGTGCCATCTGTGGGCAGATAGATTTACTAACCCAATCACGCGGCACAATTATGAAAACTTTGATTTATTATTTTAACTACTTATTTTCATGAGAACCATTTATATTTTATTATAACAGATATGTGATTTATAAGTTTGTAAACAAAGATTTGGACATATTGAAATGTAAAATTACAAACCATTTAGATAATCAATTATCTTACATATCATTATTATCATACATATTTAATATAATTTGTAGTTAATACATGATATAAACGTGATGCAGATATATGTTGTCTCATGACGCGAGCTACCAACATCAACATAACCAAATTCATGTTACTTTGTTGAAAGGATACATAATTATTATAAGGATACATGTATTATTTCTATAGGTATAAATAGTATAAAGACATTTTAAAATTTTTTAAGAGCTACTAATTTTAAGATAAAAATCATCACAATATCAATTAGAGAAATTTCAAGAAAGACATTTCGTATTACAGATACTGCTCTTTGAGAAACTATGTGTCAAACGCGTGGTGGGCATTATCAAATGTGTTGCAGACTGTGCCAATCGCGGGTTAAGAGTATATTACTGTGGCAGCCATCATTCTTTGCAATGTGGCATATTTATGTATTCATATCAAGATATATTATCTGCCATTGTGTCGTTAGCGTTTTTTAACAGTGTAATTTTCTAAACGTTTTTTTTTCGTTTTTATTAAAATTCCATGCTGTTAGATAGTATTCTACCGCATTGTTGCTCTGCAATTTCATACGAAACCCGATAAGGGACTGTATTAACCCATTGTTTGTGGGAAACACTTAAAAGTGTCTTTAATACGCTGTTGGTAGAGAGCAGGAGACGCTTATAAGCATTCTATTTGCTTACTTTTTGGTACAGCGCGAGATGCCAAAACACATTGAACAAATTGGAGTTGGGTATGCGGTTACTTGTGATTAGTGTAGGACTCTAATTAAAATAATAATTAGGGTCGGGGTTGATGTAAAAACTGTCCGCTGACAATATGTTAACATATTCAAGTACTTGCTGGTGACATCACTATTGTGTACTTATTATCAACCCAATCATTGCTTAACGATTGACCACATCAAGTAAATTTAGCTTTCGCCTTATTTAGCCGGAAGTTGATACACAGTATGAATAATTAATGTTTCAAGTTAAAATAATTGCAATCTTAATATTCCAAGGAATTAAGTTTTGAATCTCAGATATTGCTAAATCTCGCATGCCGCAATAGTCACATAATAGACATATTTGTCTAGTGCCACAGACATGTGTTAGCCGTGGTCAAGGAGTTACTAAATAGCTGTTTTACAATCAATTTAGTCAAAACTTTAAGAAGAAAGTCAACTGAATGTATTTATTAACACAATATGTATAACTTTGTTCCTTTGGCATGCAGATATTTAATAGACAGCGATAAAATCAGATTAGCCCTTTGGCATTTTCTAACATTTTTTTTTAGAATGGTGAAAGTTAGGACGTTATTGATTAATAAATTAATTGCATGTTTTTTTTTAAATTCCAGGAACATTCTCTTCAAAGCTCGAGAACTCGGTATCCATTCCTTGGCAATCTGCCTTATTCACTCTGTGCGAAGAAATTACCCATCTGATCTAGGAGTCCATATTGCCTTGCGTAAGTTTTCATAATATATGATAATAATAATGATAAAAACTCATTGCCTATTATATTTGACTATTTAAATTACACAGTAATGTAGTTATTACAGTTGGCCACCAGCCAACGTATCAGTCATTGTTTCAAGTAAACAAAAAAGCCAAAATTTTACAAATGTATAAAATTCTCATTTTATGCATAAAGGAGTAAGCATTTTTAACTAACTCGAGAGAGTGCACATATTTGTAATCTGAAATATATTGTATGTTATACAATGAAATAATGATTTCTTTATGATGTGAACCTATAAGCCACACACGCACACGCACTTGTCATTTTATTTTTTAGAGCGCTGTTCACTCGATGAAGCAATTTTTTTGCTATCTTCACTTGAACACTTGATAAACTCGTGTCTTTTTGTGTGCTGAATAATAAAATAAATCTGGTGATGACAAATTATTAGGATGTAAATGAATCAGATATCTTGACAATGACGAAGCATATTTTAGAAAGGGAATATGGAAGTTGGGCATTCTATACCTATCATTGGGTGGCTTGACTGATCATATCATATACCATTAATCAATCAATATCAATATCCCTTTAATTCTTGGAAGTTGTATATATGCAGTATAAACCTTTCTGGGAGTACAATAATTGATGTCCGACTTTCTCTGGGGAGTAGGTTCTTTTTACATGAAAAAGAATATATTTTTTTGAAATGATAGAAGTTATGTTTTTTATTTTCTTTTTTTTAAATAATACTGACCATCTCTAGGTTTTATTTTAAGACAATATTACATATAAATATTCACGGGTTTCATTGGTACACAAGTTACATCAAACCAACTGGCAGACGGTCTTTGTCTTTCATTAATGTCGATACTTCTTTAAGAAAATTCGCTCCGACGTTCATTTATATCCATACTCCCAAAAAATTTAGACAATTGTTAAGACAACTACTTTTGTATGAAACTGTCAAACGGGACTGCCATCTGCATATTTTATATAATCACGACGTGTTTTAGAAAATATGTCTGTTTGCAGGTACGATCCGGCGCTTCCTGGAGCTGTACGGGTCGGCGCTGCACACGGTGGTGCTGGTGGCGCCCGTGCGCTGCGAGCTGTCGCTGCTGGAGACGCTCGCGCCGCTCTACCTGCCGCGGGGCCCCCTGGAGGAGGCGGGCGCGCGCTGGAGACTGCCCCCCGACACGGGCGGCGCGCTCGGCGAGCCCGTGCTGCCCGACCGACAGATCAGGATCATCGATAACCCCCAACACACCGTCATGGATGGTAACTTCTTCTCTTCATTCATATCAATTTGGATATAAATACCAGTCATAAATATTGGATCCATATAAAAGTAAACTAGTTGTTGGATGTGTGGGTCTGAATTGAAATCAAGAGCTTCTAAACCAGGCCCGAGTAAGTGGCGGGACTTTTTAGTGTGCTATATCCCCGTGTCGGGGAGTTAAGCTAATCTTATCTGATTTAGATAATTGTCTATTGACACGCTGATTACTATCAATACGTGTTAGGATTACTCACTAAAGGAATACTGCAATATTTATTACTCAGTTCTCATAGTGAAGCGACATGCAGAATACTGTTATTTCCATGGGTAGGTTTACTGTTTCCTAAATTCATTTAAAGATGTCTCATTGGGGTTTCAGAAAAAGAAAAACATTAACATTTTCAAGTTTTCTGTACCATGTAATTTTGAAATTTGTGTATTAGTTCTCCAAGATTAGAGCTCCAAATAAATAGGTCGGAAATTATTAGATATGTTTACTATTTTTACTGATATGAAAGAATTATAGGTATCCTAAAATTCTTATAAACGAGTATATGTACTTAAAAAAATTGAAGCATAACATTAGTTTTAGAATTTAAACATTTTTATTTGGTTAGATACCTATTTACAAATATAGTCATTGTCTAGATAAGTAAGCACTCTAGATTTACATCAACAAAAAGCACTGATAACTAGATACTGCAAATTGAATTTCATTAATGTTTTACTATTAAAAACCTATATTGTACACTTTAATTTAAATATGGGTATGCAACCTTCTTTCCTACATTTCTCGTCATTTACCTTTCTCACATAGCAGTGATTTCTTTCATCCTGAGCTATTTCACCTTCGTAATGTCTCACATCAGATATATCAGATATCCTATGTTTAAGAACATTTTCACTCTAATATTTATCTAGCCAGTTTCCAGTCTAGTCCGATTGTGACTCGGACAAGAATTTTGTGCAAAAATTATTGCATTGATGAGTTGAAATTGTTTTCCAACTTGCCAGTAGTGATTTACCCGAGTCAATATTTTGATGTTTTTGTTTTTATTGACTTACCCGAGTGGTGTTCGGGCAGTCTTCTTTCCACTTGTTGGTGACCATTTCCTGCAGCGACAAATTTTCTTGACAAAATTCAACTGTAAAGTGGTTGATGTCAACCTGGCCTGGTACTTGAAACGCAGAACAGATCACCTTTTATTTTATTTTTAGATGGGAGTTGCATTTATTATTTACCTTGCTTATTATGTACAAGTTTTATAGATCAATGATTGGATTTTGGTTACTTCTAGATAAAAAAACCTTTTGAAATTCATTATCTATTGGGAAAAGGAGGGAAAATCTAGTGGGGGCCAATCAGGAGCTTCATTTGCTCATTGCTGGGAGGAAACCACGTTGCACTCCTCAGAAGCCAGACTGTTGACCATCATGAACAGCCCTTCCGTTCCACTAGAACATGGTTCGGCATTTTGTGTCCTAGCTTGGTTTAGGGTCCCAATGCCCTTCATTATTTTTATCATGTATGATACCACCTCCGGACAGATCACCTAGTCTTCATGTAATTATCCATAAAAAAAAACACTGCGTTGATATGACCTTTGTGTGCACCATTGGGTGCGGATAAAGTTAGAAGAGGGTGAATAATATCTATAAATCTGTAGCCCGGAGTATATGTTTTTGAGATTAGCTGAATATGTTTGAAGGGGTTCATACAACAAAAGAGTGAAGTACATTGCTACCAGTTGAAAAATGCAATGGAAGAAGAATTTCAGGTAGGAAAAGGAGATTATCTGTAAGGGCTAGGGACTGGTGTTTTTATTCCCATACTTATACTAGCTCTGACACTTGATCACGGCTAATGTGTACAATTTCTTTGAGTTATTTCAATCATTAATCTATGGATTTGTCCGGATATGTCCGCTCCCCGTGTGGAGCATACGGAGTCCACAAACTGCCTGCAAGCTTTTCTGTTGGCTGCCAGCTCTCTCTAGTCAGGTCCGCTTCCCGAAGTAGTTTTCAAACCCCTTATTATCATTAGATTCAGTTTACATTTTACTCTAAGCAGTGGCAGGCACGGATATTTGTTTCCGCAAATATCTGGTTAAATATTTTTAACAGAAAATTTAAATTTTAAGTTAAAATTTTTCTGTTAGAAGATGAATAATTAATAGAGGTACAAACCGATAGATGGCGTTAACTCTTGTTTTTAAAAAAAACGAATCGAAAAGCACTGCCCATAATGTCACTACACCAATGCGGCGTCCCGTGACGTGTGCACACACACACACGCACATTCACACATGCATTATTTCGAGTATAATAATATCGAAATTGAAATATGTGACAGTTAACAAAGCAAATTTTGTTCCTGCTTAGTTTTTTTAACGCGACGCGCAGTACTAGGCAGGATGGATGCTGCATTCATAGCGCTATTTGAGTTCGCGCGAATTTTGAAATCGTAAATTTTCACAATAATTTTGTTGCTTTTGTGCCTGTGTGGAATGCACACCAATGACTTTAAGTATTATATATGTATATACATGCATAATTGTGACCATGTCGCATGTAAATTCGTAAATTTTTAAGTCTCGAATATGAAGCGAATATCGATTATCATTTACCTATTTTTTTAAAATACGGTATATTTAGACCTTTCTGTAAATTAGTCATGGTTTGTATTTTTTTTACAATTTTTTTTTATATTGCACATTTTAGAGAAACTTCTACGTACTTCTAAGCGCCCTTGAGGTAGTATTTTACGAAAATGGCGCTATATTAATTTTTCAAATTTATTATTATTAAAATAATTACGAATTGAATATTCAAAATGTTATCCTGAATAAACACAAATTTAATTCAGTACGTATCCATATATATCCGTAAAACCTATTGCAAAATAAAATTGATGCGATGTTATGTTGATCGTTAACTATCTGAAAGCGAGGTGATTAGTCCCCTGCTACAGAAATCAGCCCGTGGTAGTATTAAATAAACATAAGAGTTAAAAAAACACGTACATTTATTTCAACCCCTTTAGAAACGAAACCGGGATCTCCAGCTCGGTAGCCAAATACGTTAACCATTACACCGCGAAGGCGGACGTGACTGCTACAAGCGAGATAAATAAGAATGCAACTTACACATGAAATAAATAAATTGCAATATTGTGTTTTCTTGACTGTCCTATAATATATATTATACCTTCAAATATACCCTTTTTGAAAGTGCCTTCGCGCATAACGGGAAGTTGGTAAAAATCGTTACCAAAAAGGAGAAATTAGAAATGAAATAAAACACACAAAAGATATAGGATAATTCTAAAATCAGTAGTTCGGTGACTCACTCGAGTTTATCAATAATCTACGCTGAGCAATCGAAATATTATGTCAAGTTTTGCAAGCTGTTTGAAAAGTATCTCTAACAGCTGATTAACCAAACACCACGACGTATCTTGTAATTATCGCCCGTGTCTAATTAATTTAATTTTCCGTTTAATATCGCGTGATTATTTGTATGCAAATTTCCACTCCGCGTATTGTTCGCCGACTGCGAGTATCAGCAGACCCTCCGCATAATGGCGTCTCCTTCGTCACCATTATTTGCCAAAGAGCGATGGAAATATGTACGCTATTCTATCCGACGGATCTTGTAATATTTTGCCATTTATCCGTCAAAACGCTCGAAGAAAACACGTCTAAAGTAATTATCTATCGAGTTAATTGATAGCGTTTTTATTTATTGAAAAAACGCGCGAAATTCTCAGCTATTATTAGTATTTACTTTTCAGTTCCTACATTTTATGTGCACGTTAGCGAAATCACGAACTACTTGCGGAGCATTAAATTATGCTCAATTTACAATGTAATTTTAGCCGTTGCGGTGATAAGAAGGTACTCGCTGTGTTTATTAGCGTGTCAACAAACTACGCTGTGATTCGTGATGTGTTTCGTGAAGTGTGACGCGGGGAGAGTGTCATCTGCGCAGAGACCATTCCCGATGGAGCAAAGGGAACTGTAGCAGGAAAACAACATGGAGAACGACGGCTTCGAGTATTCATGTACGATTTTAATAGAAATACACCATATTTCTGGCCATTCGTCTTTTAAAAACATATATCCAATCCTCACGCGACAAAGAGCAAAAAGCATTTATTGTCTATGAAATTTATAGAGATAACAAACCGACAAATTGCGAGCCACTAATTTCAGTATTACCAGGGAAAAAATGACATTGGAATAAGATGTTTATTTTTCGAAAGGCGAATAACAGTAATCACTAGGGCATTCGGGGTTGCACTCCCGTACTCGTATTGGGTTGTGTAACTTAGAAACCGCCAAGCGCCTTGCGGCTAAATAAATAAAATGTATAATATTTGTTGGGTATATTGAAATCATTGTTAACTTTGTGGTATGGTAGTATAACACTCTCCCTGTCATTGATCGTTCACGTCTGAACGATGAATGATAAGGAGAGTGTTATATTACTATACCAAAAAGTTAAGGAGACTTTTAAAATATATAATCTTTTACATTTGTTTGAGCTGCACGTTTTTACTATTATGACAACATCATTATTTATTGTCGATATTTTATTTAGATACACGAAAAATAACCCTTCTAATAATAGTGATGAGATTTCGAATGATTGAAATCGAAATACTTAAAATAATAATCGGATGAATATATTTTACCATGGAAGCTCTTTTGCCTTTGCGTTTAAACAAGCATCTGTAAATTTCACTATAATTTTTTTCGCCATTGACATATTTTCCTATTTGACGTTTAGAAAGTAACTAGCAACTATGCTAAATATTATGTAAACGTGTTCTTATTTCATTGAAGTCTTCGACATGGCCAAATATTTGTGAATAGTATGTATAAATTACCGTCAGTTGGATGCAATCGAATTTCGCCATACTACAAATAAATTGTTAGTTAAATTTCTTGATGACTTAAACTTCACAAACAAACAAAAAAGGTGACCCATCAATGAACTATAAACAACTAAATTGTAGCAGAAATTTTATTGTTTTGTTTTGATTCACACACGTGACTTTTTATCTTACTAGGTTCCTAATCTAGTATGTGTATGCGACTCGGAAACATGTTTACAAAAAGCATTATATTCGGATGTGAAATACGGTACTTTTTTTATCAATGTGTCTACAATTCCTCTTGTCAAATGACATTTCGTAAATACGAAAATAAGAGACAGACAAATATGTACAAAAGAATTAGGGTAAAATGCATATTTATTCACACATAAAAATATATTTCGTTACACGCGCACCAGAATATGAGAAAGGTCACCTTAAATTGTACCTACTTCATTAAATATGTTTTTTTTACTATAATTACCTTATTCTACAATAGAAAATAATTAAATTTTCGATGGTACCCACATAAAGTCTCTAAGATCCAAGTTTTCGATGTCAAATTGTCAACTAATCGAGGGATATATGCAACTGAATTTGTGCACGGATTAGCGTTGAGTGATCGAATCCAAAATCTGAATTGAGTAACAACTTTTTCCGAGAAGAAGTCGTCACATAAATTGTTTTTTTCGGTTTCAATCGCCCATCATTAAGATTAAATTAACCATTCAATTCTCAAACTATGTTAAGTTTCTGCGTGACTTTGATTTTTCGTATAAACATTTAATTTATCTTAATAGATCTTATCTTAATATATTAAAAAAACTATTATATCTTTTATTATATAACATTAAACCACGAGTGTAAGTCCCTTTCCAAGCACAAGAGCACAGACTCTTTTATGGAGAGGCACAGCGAATCGAAATATAAAAGTTCTACATATGTATAAATGATTCAAATGTTATTATGTTATAAATAAAAATGTAAATATATTAAATGAATAAAAAAAAAAGATAAGAAAATAAGCAAACATAAATCATAAAGTTTCGGCAATCTTTTCTCGAAAAAAAAACAGATCTTTAGATCTAATAAAAGAAACAAAAGAAGAAAAATAAAATCTGCGATTTAAGATTTCTTACATAGTTATCACATATTAAAATATGATATGCTAGAGAAAATTTAAACAATTTTCAGGATTATAATTTAGATTCTAAAAATATTGTTTTTCATATTTTTATTTTCACTAATAAAAATAGAAAAACTATAGATTTTCATAGGAATTGTTAAATAAATTCCATGAAATTTTCTTCTTCTTCTTCTAACCCTTGTCCACACCCCAATGGTGCATAGGGCACTGCATCGTATAGAAGCAGTGTTATCTTGATCGTTAAATACACGAAGGAAAGGTGATCAGCCTTCCGCTTCAGGTACCAGTCCAGGGTCATATTAAATAAATATTATACTGAAAAATCACTTATATTTATTTTGACCCTCTTGGGAATCGAACCCGGAACCTCCAGCATGGTAGCCTAGCGGGCTAACCACTACACTATGGAGGCGGACCATGAAATAAAGACATTAAAACTTTTGATTTTAACCAGTCGTTGTAATCAAGGTCAAGTTCCTATAAGCCGACAGGCGCGGTGGAGAACCTCTATAAATTATGGTGATGTTCGTGAAGCAGTAGCATGTAGCAACAATACCCAAAGATATCTAGCAACCCTCTTTGCCTCTGTTGACTGCTAACTACCGATCAAGAGTTGCTCTAATTGAACATACCGCTCAATGGGTGCGTCCCGTTCGGAGTCCTGACTCCCTTACTGATGGAGTGTTCGGTTGCAGCGGACGACGACAGCCTGGAGCTGGAGGGGCTGAGCGCCGCCTTCGGGCAGATGCAGGGCGACCTGGACCGGCAGCGGCTGCTGGGCGAGCAGCGCGCCGCGCTGGACCCCGTGGCCGAGGTGCGCGCCCGCCAGCTGGAGCACCAAGAGAGGTCAGTGCCACATCACCTCGTACCTTCCACGGCTTGACGTGGGATAATCAATACCCCGCAATAGGCGCAGTTGGGTAGACGCTCACTAAATTCAAGAAAGATTTACTTTCAATTGGTCTGGGAGTTTGTAATGTGTTTTTTTTTACATTCACCTTACCTATCCTAACTATCCTACCTGCAGACGAGCCTTTAAAAATAGGGAGTCTCTGGATTATTACTTCAAAAAAATATCTTTAAACCCAGGTAACATTTAACGTAATCGCATTTTTCGTTTAAAACGTCGTTTTTATATTGAAAAAATAAGTTTTTCTTCGAAATAAATATATAGTTTTGAAAAGAAGAGTTATTGAAAGGTAAAGAGTTTTAAAAATATAAAAAAAATATTTATTCGCCAAATTCCAATATATATTCTAGAAGAATGTGCGCGGACAACACGTGTGGCTTGTCGCGCAGCCGGCCGCGTGCTGGTTTTGTATATTTGAGAGTACACCCTTAACGTCCCTCGCCGTTACTCAAACTATGCGCTTTTATAGTAAAATATTTAAAGAGTTTGGTAGACTATGATTCAACGCAGCCTTCGCCAATGAAGAGCCCAATAAACCTTGCTTTATTCGGTTCAACTATCTCCAGAAAACTATTATCCCTGTCGCTCCACGTTTACGATATTTAGGTCGTGTTCCCAGGGTACTTAACAGCGAATTTGAGGTAAGTAGTAGACGTTCTGATGTTCATATTTATTCCTAAAGTAGGATTCATTGGTGCGTCTGGCTGTCCACGGTATTGGAAGCAGATACATAGTGGTTCGCATAGACCTAGTAGGCAGTAGAGGTAGGTAAGATCTGGTCATTTAGAAGACCCCTTAAATCAATAAATGAAGGATTTTTCCTCGGACAGAATCAGGAGTGTAAATTTTTTAATCACATCTATGATGACGGCCGACAGCCAAACAAATCATAAACCTTACTTTTCCTCCTTAAATAATTTTTATTCGATCTTTTCCAATTTTATCATTGATACCGTTCTCCACCCGTATTGTAATAAATTCACATTTATTAACGACGCGATGCGATGGAAACTTTAATATAAAAAAGTGTCTCACTACCATGCTTATTGTATTTCTATAGAAAAACCTACATTTATTATTTGTGAATTGAAGCATACTTAGATCACTCTGATTGCCAATGTATTTTGATAGACAAGAAACATAATTTGATGTGAAGTGAATTTACCGAGGCGTATGAGGCTCGCCGCATATGCGCACTTGTTTATTGAATTAATGATTAAGTACTCAAGTTTCCGCACTGAGAAGTAATTATATTGGGGAAACATTAGGACACACGGACACACCAATCGGTTTTGGTGATACGGTGTAAGCTCGTTAATTCCATTTGGGGCCAAAATTAAAAAAAAAATATTTCAAATTTACAAATTACAAAACTGTTATCCGCCGATGTTTCCAAAATAATTCGTATTTTTGAACTCCACCTCCGTAGTGTAGTGGTTAGCGTGTTTAGCTACCGTGCTGGAGGTCCTGGGCTTAATTACCTAGGGGTTCAAATGAATAAATAAAAATAGGTCGTGGTTTTTACTGTTATATTCATTAAATAAATATCCCTCAGCACCACAGGCCACTGTAATTCACAGTCGATACCACGCAGCGCCTTATTGAGTGCGGATAAGGGTTAGAAATATTGCTACTAAACCAGAAACTAGTTTAGTTTAGATTAGGTTTACACAAATAAAAAAGTTTCTTTTTTGTAGCAAACAATAATACTATTTTTGTAAAAATAACAAAATCTGAACTTCATTTATTTTACACAATTCAGTTACACGCAAACTTTCTAATAATGGAGGTAATTCGTTGTATATTCATTTATTTGTTCTGATGTGCAGCTGGCCACAAAATTTGTTCTCAATAAGCATATAAAAGAAATATGCATTCGATACATTCCCCAAGGCCGAATTCCATTACAGATAATGATCATTCAAACAAAAATGAATCTAACAACCTTGGAGAACAAAAAAATACCCATTTTTACTAATTATTTTGTCTTCATTATTTATTTACATTTTTGCTGCTGGCTTTTATAACATCGTCATTTATTCTTAGTGAAATTTGTTTTTATAGTTCAACCTTCCTACCGTGTTTAGAGAACTTCGTATTACGTTATGGGGAAGGTGACCAAATTTCGGAAAATTCAAAATCAAAACACATACCACGATTTGGATTTTTATTTTGTAACGTTTTCCAATGTTGAATTGTTAAACTCTAAGTAAATTTTTCATACCAAACGATCCATGTTTGATGACTGTTTCTGCAATTACTTTTCCTCGCATTATACATAGATCACGTGGAACTTGCAATTGGCCTTTAGAATGCTTATATCAATTTAATAAAACCATAGACGAAATAATTTCGAGCATGCAGAATTTGGTTTTCAATTGAAATTTTAATAATTTGTCATCTCATTTTAATAACAAACAAAATTATGCCAAAAAATACGATGACGATGATGTACTTATTTTTTTTACTATCTTAAATATAGGTCTGAGAGCAATGTTACATTTGTGCTCCCTCTCCAAGCATAAGACCTTAGTCAGCGTATAAGAACAGCGTAACTAGTATTAAGATATGCTAAAAGTAGAAATATCTAAAAACTAATTAAATTATAATATTGTAATTTTACAATATTAAATAAACTAAATAAAAAAAAAATGAGGCTGTTGAATGTAGACGCGGAGGATTTCGTAAGCTGCCGGATCTTAACCCGATGGTTGCCAGAGACGAGATATCTCGGCAAATGGCGGAGTGCCCGTATTGCCAGAGACGAGATATCTCGTCAGTACTTTTGATGACGTATTACTCCGCAGTTTTAACTCATATTGACAATCTGTCAAAAACGGAACATACATTGCCATCTTTTGAAGTTCTCACAAAATATTTTATAAAGTTTTTAAATACTTTAAAGCGATTTATCGGTATCACTTTCAGCTGACAGTTGACAGATGTCATTAGGGCTACCACTCAAACCACTTGAAATATTGATTATTTTAATCGATTGTTTTGAACGCCAGGGGTTTTTATTTTGCTCAATTTTTTTGTGTTTTTCTTATTATTTTAAAATATTATTATGAAAATATTTGTTTATTTATACCTTTCGCGTTATATTTACTCCGATTTTATCAGTGTTTTGCTAGTGATATTGGTTTCTTTTCACAACTTTTTAGTAAATAAATTATTTCTTTGTGCTAAGTTCTTTGTTCTTCTTCGTGCTAAGTGAAAAAGAACAACCCGGTACTTCTCATGGCAGAAAACGGAAGGCAGAATTTCTATCGCGACTTACAGAAAGACATTTTTTGGAAAAACTACCACGGACCGAAAAAAATCATCCCCGACTGCAAAGTGTATTGTGTGTACTAGCAAAAAACTAAGAAAAGAGTCTAGTTATAGGTGTAAACAATGCAAGATGGCTCTTTGTGTTATACCGTGCTTTGAGAAGTACCACACAATGGAAAATTACTAATTTATCACATTTCTAACTAAACTTCATTCTAAGATACCTGATAAATAATAGTTGAGTGTTAATATTAAATTTACTATTTTTTTTACATTTCAAACTATATTCCATTGATAAATAATAGTTTTGTGTTAATATTAAATTTAATAAAAACTTGCGTGTGCGACTCAGTGTGACAACCCTGTCTGAGATGAAAATTTGAAACTGGTTTAACTTCAAGAATAAAACTCTAACAATCGATGCGGGATATAATATTTGGTAAGTAAATTATAATTCAATAAAAACAACAACAAAAAATTTCTTTAGACAACTTTTTTTTTTCAAAAAAATACTTGGCCTGTTGAGCACTGCGGCGTAATTTATTTGCGGCTATGAAAAGGCTATGTTAACGATACATTGGTCATGCGTCCAGATCCTAATTTTCATAGAAAAACATTCTTCAGATTTCGTTTTGAAGATTCCTTTCTAAGGTGAAAATCTGAAAGATTTTCACTATAGTAGAAGAAATTATCTTGTGATTTTTTACACTTATTTATTTACTTCTAAAAAACTGTGACGTCAGTCTATTATTTGTGTCGAAAAATCTTTGTTTTTCTACGAAATCCCAAATGCGTACGAAAGTGGTCTTTCTCAAGATTATCCAAAGTGTAGAAGGATGTTTGTCCGAATAGTCAAACAACACCGAAAATAGCTTCCGGGGAAACTGAAATAGAATGTATCCAGATATCCTCCTCTGTCATTACCTCGCGTGACGTCATCGATACGTTCCCGCTCCGTGAATTAGAGCGCCGTGACGTCACGCTGCAAGTACCGCGTGGGGCTTGAAATAACCCGTGCGGGCGGTTTCCAATAACTGAACTACACACCTAATAAGAAATTTACTGAAAGCTCAGTGGGAGGGCTCAAAGGGAGGAAGTGCCCATTGAGTCTATTCGATATGACGAGGAATAAACATGTTTAGATATTCACAAATACTTGAATTTCAGGTTAGTCCAACTGATATGATAGAAGGATATATTCTGAGGTATTTGCGATGCCTTGTAACTCATTTGAAGAAGTGCAAACCAGTTTCGAGTGAAAAAACGCAATGATTCGCGTTATTGGCAGTAGAACCTCGGGTAACGACCAAAATTTTGTAGTTTGTACAGAATTTTGAATTACGATTTTTTTTTACTTCTTACCCTTACCCAATGGTGCTTAGGGCACTGCATCGCATCGAAGCAGTTCTATCGTTATTAACAAGCAACGTGATCAATTCTGCACTTGAAATACCAATCTAGGGTGATATTAAAAATAATATTTATTTCGATATCCTTTGAGAATCGAGCCTAGGTATTCCAACACGGCAGCCGAATGATCTTACCACTGCACTACAAAAGCGAAATTTTTATTTACAAATAGGGAAAACTTGAGCCTCAAAAAACACTTATATTACAGGTAAATTTCCATAATTTTTTTTTTTTTACTTTTCTACCGCGCTTTTTCTATTTTTTGTACATATGTTCTTCACGTATATCGACTGTATCCTATCGAACATATTCCAATCCTTGATTTAGAACCAAGAGCATAGCAAGAAATTGACCATGTAATAAAATGGGCATCAGTAATAAAAAGGATCAGGTAAGAATTTGAACGAGAAAGGGTGAGGGATGTGTTGATGAGTTCTTAAGATAGAAAGTAGTGTTTCAAATGTATCTTGATGGGTATCAGGGAAGAATAATGTTTGAAGATGCATTTTTTACATTTATAGTTTGGCAGCTAAATAATGTGCTTCAGAACGATAATTGAGAAATTGATTACCTTTAAAATTAAATTCAATCTTTTTCCGTCTTTCCTATCTGGATACGTGTATTTTTTCCATGAAAATTATATATTTTTCGATTTTTTCTCTCGCTAATAAGTTACAGGAAAGTCCTCTCGCAGTCTTATAAGCTCAATAATCTCAAAGTAGACAATCCCTGATTATGTTGAATTATCTCGAAACAAGATATTGTCCTCCGCTGGACCAATAGGATGACAGAAAACAGAGTCGCCATAAAAGGATTATGCAGTAGTTTTATCATGTTTTTCACATCACAAAGTGTCGCAGTATTCTGTTCTTATCGCCGGATTTCTAAATTAAATAAACCATAAAAATTAATAAAAGTGCGCGTCAAGTAAATGAAAAAATCGTGTTGACATTAAGATTTGAAAGGTAAATGGGTCTATTCTAGAGGCGTGACCAATCGTGTTGACATTAAGATTTGAAAGGTAAATGGGTCTATTCTAGAGCGTGACCAATCGTGTTGACATTAAGATTTGAAAGGTAAATGGGTCTATTCTAGAGGCGTGACCAATTGTTACTTTCTCGGTTTCTCATCCCAACCTACCATCGTAGGTATTCGTCACTTTTTCTCAATTTATATTTATTTTCAGCTTAAGTTTTTGATCTCAAATCATCAAATGTACTAGGAGCTAGGAATACGCAACTAAATTTGTACACTAATTGATGTGATTAGCTTTAAATGGTCGAATCCAAAAACCGAATAAACTAACAATTTATTTTAATGAAGTATTTTTTAATTCGATAGCCCATGTCTTGTCTACGCTGTAAAAGTGGTTAATGATTGTTTTGACACAACAAAGAAAAAACAGTCCAAAAACGTAGCCCTGTTATGTTACTCGTCTTCGATCATTGTGCCACATTGTTTTGTATAGGTTTTGCGTGTGCTTGACATTTTCAGATATTAAAACAATATATTTCATCTAATATTTGACTACTCCGCATGCCTCCTGAGAGCCTTAATCAAGCTTGGTTCTTTTACAAGGCATCAGGTTCGCGCCGCCCAGGACGACCACTGCAGACAATTCGTCGGCAGTTCTCGTCAGAACTTCGGGACGCGGTCTGACTTGGGAGGATGCGAGGGAGATAGCAGCCGACAGAAAAGCCTGGAGACAGTTTGTGGACTCTATATGCTCCACCTAGGGAGCGGATATAGTTACATTTAATTAATATTTGACAGGAATAAAAAAAATGTGATATGAAACAATTATTTGAACTTACATTAAAAACCAAATTCGAACTTATGCCAAAACGACGCGTCGACACGTCGTGACGTGACGTTTCTTGAAAAATCAAAAAGAGTTTTGGCAAATACAGAATTTTTGTAGTAAAAAAAAGGGTTTTGAAAAGTCGTGAAACAGGTTGCGTTAATATCGCTTATAAATAAACACCTGAATGAGGGTATCCTTACAAGGGCAAGGGTGAGAATCGACCTTAACCCTTTTTTCTATGTACTCTCCCTGGTTTCTATTTAATTCGTACATTATACGTATTCTTCGATCATTGCAATATATGTCAACTTTAATTAAATATTTTATCATCGTTCACTTGCAACTATGTAATGTTGTGTTAAACTTAACATGGGCGGTTTATCTCGAGAAATGCGTTGAATAATGATAATTTTTATGATTCAGAAGTTGCTAGTGTGCTCGGGGTCTAAAATAATTTCATTAAAATTACAGTGAACTTCCACGAAGTAATTTCACTAGCTGATTGAAATATTTTTAGATTAGCGTTGTTTGTAGATTGGAATGGTTGTGCTGGCGCACGTTGCGCTGGCGCGTGTGTATAGCAGCGCGTGTCTGACGGCAGCCGTGGCATTGTGGTCGCATTACTCTCGCGAGCGGAACAACTCACTTTTCTTGCGCCTTATTTCCTTAGCAGTTACGGCCTCGCGTGGTAGTGAAAACAGCGAGTACGGCTTCATTTATACACACCGTTTTGTATTTACGTAGCACCTCATACAGCGACTAAATTAAATATTGTAGTACGTTGAGTTAGATAAATTTTAATTATTTTGTTATAAGGTAAAAGGGGACTATTAAGTGTTTTTGTCCGCCTCCGTAGTGTAATGGTCAGCACGTTCGGCTAACGTTCTGGAGGTCCCGGTTTGATTTCCAGGGGGAAGTCAAATAAATATACGTGATTTTTTCATTCTAATATTTATTCCATATTACCCTGGACTGGTACCTGAAGCGGATGGCTGATCGCCTTTCCTTCATGTATTAACGATCAAGATAACATTGCGTTTATATGACGCAGTGCCCTATGCACCACTGGGGTGCGGATAAGGATTTGAAGATGAAGATTAAGTGTTTTTATAAAGTTAAAGGTAGGATTGATCGGTGCCCTATGCACTATTGGGTCTGTATAAGAAATAGAAGATATAAAAACTTCGTTTGTTTAAATAGTCATGATTTATATCAAAACTCAAAACTTTTGTTAGGTAACTTTACTCAAGATCAAAAACACAAAGTTAAAACTTTTATCATTCTGATGTATGAGTATCAAGTAAAAGATCCATTACGTGCTCATTATACTATAGAAAATAATTTTTTTTAAATTAGAATTTAATTTTTAAATTGTAGAAACATTGATTTCATTATTTCCATTTTTTCTGTTGTAATCAATCCATTTCCGAATCTTTTTTTTCCTCAATAATAATATCTTGGCGTCTATAATTTGGCCAAAGGATATCCTGAATTTTGAAATATCCGAGCTTAAGGCTGATTTTTTTACTGGAGCTCTTTAATTTAATAATGATAACCTCGCTTTCATATAATTAACAATGAAGATAAAACTACTTTATTGCAATGCAGTGCCCCTATGCACATTTAGGTGCGGATAAGGGATAGAAGAGATAAGGGATTTTAAAAATTACATAAGTTATATTTTACCTGATATTTATAAAAGTATATTTTTTTAACAATAAAAAAACATCCAATTTATCTGTTAGTATAGATTTTAAATTATCGTTAAGTTGGAAAATGATATCGAAAAGACAAAAACATAACAGCACACGAATAACCTTTGTTTTTAAATAAATATTTTTGAAAACTGATTTTAATATTTCCAATATTTAATCGGGTTGTGGTCCCGTGGTTAGCGTCGCGGATTCTTAAGTCAAAGTTTCTCGGTTCGAACCCACTCTCCCACAATTTGATACCTATTTCTAATAATGAGCCGAACTAATATGTAAATAATAAAAACACAAATGTTTCTCTTTTCAAAAAAAAAATTAAATAAAAAAAGGATACTAACAAGATAGTTTTCCTTAAAAAGGTGGTCAGTAATAAGGGACCATAACTTGATCGTTTGCCCTACTTTATGAACACTAAACATTTTGTTTTGTACTTTTCCTCTTTTGAAAGTTGACGTCAAAAGATATCCATTTGATATCGACGCCTAGACGTAGAGAAAGAAAAGTGCGAGACGCGGAGTGGCGAGGATAAGTGGGAGAGAGGGGGACAGAGGCAGTCGGGAAACGAGAGGAAAACATCGTCGCGCGCACCCCCGAACGGCTCAATCCGCGAAACCAAGTCAGTCACGAACAGTCGCGGTGCTCGGGTGCGTAGCGTCGGTCGTCTGACAGGTCGCACACTTCCATCCATCATTCATCCGTTTCGATCAACTCTCGAAATAAAAATTACTCGAATACCCGTCCGTCTGGGAAAATGCTCGCCCCGATACAAAATACCGAACGGCGAACGGTGTAATTTGGACTAACCACGCGAGATTTATTCTCTAGACGTGCACGAACCGGCGAAAAGCTCTTAGAGAAAATTGAATTCCAAACACTTTTATCGAATCAATTAACTGTTTCGCTTCGTATTAATTCGCCCCAACCGCATTTCTCGAGTGAACTAAGCAATAAAAAATAGCGTGTTTCAGAAACGACTGTTTGGAAATTGTGTGTACCTACCTATAAGATCCAGCGATGCATCGCGACTACAATAGTCTCTAATAACAGTTCTCACGCGTGAAAATTAAAAGTATCATTACTCGTATAAAAATGCAAAATCATATTCTTACACTGACTCATCGTGTCGGCGTCTTCTCGATACTTGTATAAATGCAAAATTAATCATATTTATAACCTCGATAGCTGTAAATACTCGCTAAAAACTTTTATAGTCGCTGGGCGCGTAATTCCCCCAATGTGAGGATCCGTATTTGTATACATACTTCACACCACAGTAGTAGAAGTAGAAGTAGACCGATTTATTTTGTCTAATAAGTCTTTTATTACTTTTGGGAAAGTGTTTGACTGGAGATAGTTTTGCAACTAATATCCTAATTTTTAAAAACCTTTTATTTTTCCTATTTTTCCATTCGTGTTACTCGTGTACATACAGTACATAAGTCTCGACAATAAATATGTTAGCATTCACGAATTCGTGTGTCAACTATTTATCTATTGACATTATTATTTTTTGATAATCCTGTACTAGTTTTACCTTATGAGTATGCCGTGTAGTAACTGTCCGTTTAAAACAGCCCGCGTACTGGTTATTACTTGCATACATTATCAAAAGTCTATTCAAATACAATAATGCATTAAAAAACCTTTAAAAAATTATTCTCAAAGAAAGTATTTGAAAAAATATTTATAGTTAAGTACGTTAACTATGTTAGATTATAGTTATAAATATACTAAAATAGTATCCCTTCAGACGGCAAAATTACTACGAACGAAAGAGTCGATGGTTTTGAATTATTAATGTATTTTTTGATTAAAAGTTAAGGCGCTCCTAGAAAATGATAGTCACAACATATAAAATAATTAAGGTGCCTTAAGAAAACCAGAAGTGGACAGTGACCGGCTACTGACCGTGGCCGGACACCGAGCGGTTGACCCTATTTCTTATCAAAAATATATTAGTATTGTCGCGTGACATCGTCCAACATGCATCATCATACTAAGTCATCTTTAATTGTCGTATTTTCAGAAGTGCAGTGCGCGAACTCGAATGTTAACTTAACACAAATTTTAGCCTATTTCGTTTTTTTATAATCTTGTTTGAAAGAGTGTGTTCGGAATCGTTATTTTTTAATTGAAAATTTCCGTTTAATCGAGTGTATTGTGGAGTTTGGGTGGTGTGATTTGGAGAACGGGTTATTTCAAGTGTCACGATGGTGTCGAGCACCATGACCGTCGAGATTCCTGAACCCTTGGGGCCTTCGATACTTTCTGGGACCACTATCTTTCCGACGCTCGAAGAAACTGCGGAAGAACGGTGAGAAATTTCCTTATTTTTACTATTCATTTCAGTCGCGACAAAAAATCTAATTTCACAATTTTAAAAAATATTGCGCAATTTTTCCATCTATAATAATTAAACGATTACAGTTAGCAATACAACGCACTTTTTTGCAAAATTCTTTGCAGGGTTGATTTTTTTGGGGAATATAAAAGAAATTGTCCAATGAATCATTGGCACAATTTTTACATATACCTACAACTTTTTGACATCTAACATAACTTGAATCACAAAAATGAATGTATACATAGTAAAAGTAAGTGTGCTTGCATTATCAATTAGTTATAATCGTATCTAATGATCAACTAACTATAAGATAGCTTTTCCCTATGATAATATTGTCTCCTAAATGCACAAATGGAAATTTTAGGGATAGGGGAGTTAATTAAATTTTCCAACCCGAGTTCCCTCAATCACTAAGAGTTGTATTTTCTTTTCAATATCATGATTGCAAATGTTGAAATAGCTATTTCTGCATTCGGGTGAATATATGTGTAAATTTATTCAAATAACGATATTGACAGTAACGTACCGAAATGAAGAAGTGATTTAAGACGTGAGGCCTTTTTTAGTACGAATTTCAAAATGCCCTTAGAAGTAATGGTCATCATAAAAGCAAATAAAATACACAAGTTAATAATTTTTTTTAAATATTCGTAAAATAATTTTTTAATCTCATTCAACAAAACTATCTAACATCGCAGATAAACGTCATAATTGCACGTTAAAGTTTTAAATAATTATTATTTAGACAGGATGTGGTAGAGTTGGTCATCTGACATTCACCATATTCAATGAATTTATAAAAACAGCGTTTTCACATTTTTGTCTTCATATAACATATAACGTAACTTTAACATAGATGGCATTATAAGAAGCACCGAAATACACTGTACGGAAATACTGACCGATTTCATACTTACCGTATTTCGTACTTCATAATTAACTACATACGTACTGACCATTTATTATTCTTAACTTCTTAACTTCTTTACTGACAAAAATACAGGCCAAAAATGACATTTTCTACCATTTGAATTAGCGTTTAACTCTTCCTATTATTATTTTATCAAAACATAAATTAACAAATATTATCGCCTTCATAAAGTCGTAATAAAAATGTACAATTATTTCGCATACCCAAAAGCGCAATGATAAAATCTAATAACTTCGGAAATTTCAATACAGTAATGCCTGTATACATCATTGAATAATTTGAAATTTTTGATCGTGACAACTTGATTTCACAAAATTACAGAGTTTTTGTTTGGGTTGTTGTGGTAATTGCGCTGTGATCGGATTTTTTCTAATTGAGACACATAATAACGTCACCTGTGACATCTCTAATTTGCGAGATTCTAGTTTGTTAATGCACTTGTTAAAGTACATAACAAAATATCGCGAGTCATGTCCGCGTCACAGTTCGGTGATTATTTTTATATTGTTAATTTGGTAATGCATAATGGACTGAAATAGATTCAACTATTTAACTTCAACTTAAAATTTTATTTAGGTACATACATATGTATTTAAGGAATCATTTTCCTAATACAGCATCCTCAAGAAAATCCCAATAGCCGAATTGTCGGTAGAAGGAAATAATACACGGTTTTAATTCAATAAATATTTATTTTGCTAGTAATCAGATTTTTCACAAAAATACTTTTTTTGGGATGAACCAATCCATTATATCCCCATTTCATCAATTAAGATAATATGAATTGGTTTATTCCGATATTTTCATTTTCCAATTAATATTTTAGTGAATTAAAATAAATCTCAAGATTTACTTCAATAAATGGCAATGTACCTACCATCCCTCTTAAATGAATGTATTATCTTGTTCACTTAAAAAATGGCCTAATTTAACTTATTGTATTGAATTGTTTACCGAATTGAATACCGACTGTAAATTTCTCTGTTGAAATTGAATATTCGTTAGGAGCTCTCAAAAATGGCAGGATTTCGTAAGACATTGAAATGAGGATACTTTAGGAAGACATTTTGAGTAAAGTCAAATATAGATTAAATATAAATATGTGTTAATAATTATTTTTTTTGTCTTCTATTAACATATTATTTAAATAAGTTTACAGACTATGAAGAAAACCATTGACAGTGTTTCCATATTCGTGTTTTCAAAACATGCTAATGGCCGATATACGACGTACTCGAATATGAACTTGGGATTGGCACAGTTTAATCGGCTCGACTGTATTTATTTTTAATTGGATTAAACTCAGTGTTCTGGCAAACTGCGAAACGGTTCGTATTATCATAACAGCCATTAGAACGTGTAGAATAGTTTCGCAACAAACTTTATGCTATCACGGTTAACTCGGGTAACAATAACAATGCCTCCTGCATAATATTCACGCAGAGGAAACAACATGCACTTATCGTTATTACGAGGTCTACTCTACAAAAGTTGTTAACAATTATTTTAAACACTACGCCTTGTTTTGTTACTTGCCATTGGTGTTTAATTTTTAAACACGGTCATCGCGTTTATTTGATATTTTCAACGAGTACTAAGATATATTTTCATCGTACCATAAATCGGTCAGGAATCAATACACTTAAATAAATGATAAATATTTGCTCTTATAAGAAAACTAATCGGTAAAACAAGGTTTATAAATGCAAAAACGTTTATAGAAAGTGCAAGAAATATAGAGGTATTTGGATTTTTTATTTATCGTCGTTAGAAATCCCGTTTATAGTAATGAAATAGGGTTATACTTATGTATCGGTAATTTTTATTGTCGGACTGTTATTTTTCATGAAGTCTTACTATGACAATTTTTTTTGTAACATTAACTAATCAAAACTTTGTATGTATGATTCCAAATGCGAAGTTCAGTGTTCGATTTCCGCTTCATCCAAATCTCCATTTGTTATTGAAAAATATAACTCTTAAAGTTATCAATAATATGAAGATATGTCATCGGAATATTTTCGAATAATATTTGAAATAAAATGATCCGGAAAATAAAATTTTCTAAATTTAATATCATTTGAGTATGACGTAGATGACTTTGACCTATGTTCTATGTATAACATGGCGGTACGAATATATCTGTGTGTTTGATCGTAAAATTGGACCTAAATTTCCAAATACATTTTCGTATCGATTTTGTAATCAAATATTTAAAGTGCGTTTTGGCTACCCTTTATCCTACATAAATACTTGTAGAAAGGGGTTTTCTACCTTATAGGTATAGTATTCCCACGAACACAAACGTTTTTCAAATGCGTATTTTACGTAAGTAAATTCTAACAAGAGCACAAAGTTCCATGCTGTGCATGTTTCTTAAATAATTGACTTTGTTTTATTCTAGTTGCTGGAAAAATTCTCATTTCTTCGGCCCGTTTTTCCGCACAATATGGGTACATCCGTAGTAATAGGACACATTCAGGATCCAGAATTTGTAATTCTTTATTTTTGAATCTCGGTAGGTAGGAGGAGGTGGATAACATCCGGTCATTTAGAATATCCGCATCAATGGTTATGGATCGCGTATCTGGATCAATAAAACGATAACTCTTACATCAGACAAAATTGCATCAGCTGAGGAGTTAAATTTTTATTCCAAATCTTGTCCACAATAGTCTAATAAAAAGGGTCGTCACGAGATTTTTTAATACTTTATTTAAAAAAAGTAGGGTAGGATTTTGTGCTCGATTGCACACCCCTGGACGTACAAGACCATCCTCTTGTTCGCTTACTAATAATTGACTACCTCCGTCGTATTAAATAAATTCACCTTCCATACTATCGATGGAGTGACGTAATCTAATGACTAACCTTTCGTGACATTAGTGCGAAACGAGATGTTCATGATACCCTCTATTAATAATTTATTTATGGCAATGCAATAGTACAACCTAATTATGCCGAGTAGGTTGTATGCAAGCGCGTTAGGCGAGTGCGCTTTACTAAGTGTCAGAGGCTAATTAATATAGAGATAATGTCTCGTCAACCCAAAGCTCCTTCGCTTTTTACTTCTGTATCCCCTCAATTATATTATAATATTAAATCCACGAATTTGCAGCGCAGAACATATTATTTTATCATCATATAAACAATAATCAAGTTTACATCGCGTCGATCCGATGCGGTGCCCTATGCACCCGATGGGTGCGGATAGATTGCAAAGAAGAAGAAGAAACAATACATTGTTGGATTACTGGATTTTTAAGTAAATTATTCAAGTCAGAAGTATAACTGGGTCCACGATAGATCTGCTGTCTGGCCTGCTACTATCCTTCTCGGACCTCTGTTTCGCATTTTCCTTTGAACTACATCTTGTTCATCGTCTTAACAGCCAATACCCACGCTCTCTAGTGATACTACTTCTTTTCTTACCTTTGACCTCTGTGGACTATATCGCACCACCTGCCTTGTTCGCTCGTTTATGGCAGAACTTGACCAGAACGTCTTTATCTGGTTCATTCAGCGCACGGAACGACCAAGAACGACCTGACGTCTGCAACTCTGCTTTGGAAAAGATACTTCCATAGATTATTGTTCTGAATGCGTCGAATATCTATGGTAGGTACTTCTTACCGGAGGATTCTAGAATTTAAGATAACAACTGCACAATATCTACAAGTCGTCGACACACGTTCATTTTCTTTGCTTTTCTCCATGTTTATCCATCGCATTAAAATATGAGAATTACTGACTCCCTCGATAAGCCGACTTTTGTTTATATTTATTTTTTTAAATATAAGTCCGCCTCCGTAGTGTAATGGTCAGCACGTTCGACTACCGTTCTGGAGGTCCCGGGTTCGATTCCCAAGGGGGGTAAAATAAATATAAGTGATTTTTTCACTGTCATATTTATTCAATATTACCCTGGACTGGTACCTGAAGCGGAGGGCTGATCACCTTTCCTTCATGTGTAAACGATCAAGATAACACTGCGTTTATATGACGCAGTGCCCTATGCACCATTGGGGTGCGGATAAGGGTTTTGTTATTATTATTATTATTTTGCTTTGGTCGGTGTCAATCTGTCGAAGTTCTGTAAAAGTATGTTATAAATTTACGTAAAAAATCCGAATAATTACGCTGTCTAGGCAAAACGTATCTTCTATAACGAAATGTGTCGGGTTGTGGTCCCGTGGTTAGTGTCGCGGACTCTTAAGTCAGAGTTTCTCGGTTCGAACCCACTCTACCACAATTTGATACCTATTTCTAAAAATGAGCCGCTTAGGCTCACAGAAATGGTATGAAATTGAAATATTTGTGTAAATAATAATACACAAATATTTTAATTTTAATTTTTAAAAGTCTTTAATCATTTTATTACCCTGTAATTTAGCGAAACTAATCTCAAAACTGTACAATGTACCAAAAAAAATTATGTACAGACTCTGGTTATACAGTGTATGTTCATTAACATTGCATTATACGAAAATATGTATTTTTTTCTTTGTACTACTTTCCAATGACGATGGCAGTATACAAAAATGTTTTTTTAAGCAATAGTATCCAAAATAATGTTCATACAAAATTTACTTTAAAACGCGAGAATATTAATATTAATACCAGATAAAGCTGTAAAAAATATGTGTATTTTTTGTTATTGCCCAAGTCAGAAGTGCTGAATACAAAAATACACATCACATGGCATTATGCCCAAAGCCAAACATCGCTAATTAATATTTACTCCGTTCATGTTTTCTGAAAGCTAAATACCTACGTCAGTTTGTAGTACCTACGTATATAATATACACAAGTGCGTATCGAGGCTCGCGTTGGTGTCCGCTGGTCGGATTGGAAATAGCCGCAGAATTTGATTTACATTTCCGTCCGCTCCCACTAAACGATAAAACATATTCATTCATGATTTCACTTGAACGTATGGCGCAATATTCGATAAGTCCCAACTTAATTTTCTCTAAATCCAGGTTACATTTGACGTAATTGTTTTTTTCTTTCTTAAAACACCGTTTTTGTATTGAAAACAAAAGTTTTTCTTCGAAATAAATACATATATGGTTTTGAAAAGAAGAGTTTTTGAAAGGTTAAAGGATTAAAAAAAAAAACAAAAAATTCAATTAAAGTATATTTTAAAAAAAAAATCATGCTTCTCGCGCTCATTAGCGTGAGGAAGCGTCCAGCCCTGAGCACGGCCGAGCGCGTAATGATTTGAACGCTCGAGATCTAGGCCTTAAGTGACACACTTTTTACATTCAATATTTGAAGTTATTTCAAGCAAATACGACATTGTCCGAATAAATTGTTTTCTAGTAACGAATTATTTGTATAGTTTTTAAACTAGTTTCAAGGAACGTCTCTTTCTCTTTTTCACACACATCTCTCTCGCACATATCTCTGGCTTTAGATAGACCGATTACTGACAAGCCGAATAGCCGCTTATTGTGTTGAGAAAGGAGGATACGATTCAGAAATCCTTAGAGATGAACTTATACGATAAGATCCACAACTGGGTCAGGTTAGGAGTCGAATAATCGGCGGGTATGTGTATGAGGAGATGCATGAAAGTGGAAGAGGCGAAGAATGTTTGCAAAGACAGAGTGGTGTGGCGTTATATTCTCTCTGCCTACACCTGTGGGGAAGCGGCGTGTTGGTTAGTTAGTTATCCACAACCTGGATACAAGAGTCGTTTTGACGTCATGAAGAATGCTGACAACCAGTGACCAAAATGGATATTCATTTTTATTTTCACGTGGTTAATCGTGAAATAAGTGCGTTTCTTTAACCACGCGATATCATACTAAACATTACCTTCGAATTTGATATGAAATTGCGCTAACACGAGTCAGAAGGTACACATACGAGTACATACCTGTTCAAATGTCAGATTGAACATTATACGCGCTAAGAGTTCAAGATATACCTTATTAACGCAAATACGCATACTTTTACATCATTTTCTATATCCAAATAGGAGATATTATAATGTTTTTACATTTTTTAATATAGGTTAAAATTGGTTTGAAATGACGTTCACATGCGCAATACTGTTTAATATCGGCAAAGTTAGTCATACTGAGATCCGTTATTGCTTACATGAGCTGGGATAGCACTGCTGGAAAAGCTCATTTTGTTGAGAAATGAAGAGGGAAAAGGTCACAAGGAAATGCTGCCGCTAGATGTAGTGACACAATAACTTCATTGGTTGACCAATTCCAAAACACCCAGAGAGCACAGGATCGTACGACATGGTAGAATATAGTCCTTAATACGCAAGAACAATCTTGGAATTGTAAGAGCTATACACCTTGTGCCTAGGCCTTCGTTTAGCTTCATAAAATTAGTTTTCTGTGAGAAATCGCCGTAGTTTTTTTGTTTGTTAAGTAAATAAATATATTCACGTTATCTGTTCGTTATTTTTATTATAGTAGTCAGTCCTGCTATCAAATCCTTTTACTCTATTTCAACAATTGCCATTATCATGCATAGTTAATTAATTATTGCTTTAAGTGCGTTATTTCCCGCCGATATTATTCCAAATGACAGTGATAACGCTTAATTATAATTAAACGCATATAGTTGACTATATAACTTTTATATAAATGTACATTTATGTATAAATATATATTTATATATATGGGATTTAGTGACCTATACTATAAGTAATAATGATAATATAAACTTTACGTTTATGTAAATATTATTACTACCTTCAAAATGACAAAGTCGTTTGAAAAAAAAATGTTTACACTTCTTAGTTAACGCGTTATCTCTCCATCCTACATATACGACGATACAAAATCAGTTATGATTAATATGTAGTTGTATAAGTTTAACCACATGTAAGTCAATAAAATTACATGTAGTTAAACTTATACAACCACATATTAATTATAACTGATTTTATATCATCATATATGTGGGATGGATACATATCTGTTCTATTTTTTGTCAATGAACGAGATCCCTAATAAATAAAAGCATTTGGTATCACTTCAAGTTCTGATTTCTGTATAATATTGTATTGAAATCAAATATACAAAGAGAAAGGTGACATAAAATACGAAGGAAAAAAATACCCAATTATCCAAAGATACCCAATTATCCAATGATACACGGTAGGTATGGTATATGGCATGCATGTTTTTTCAGATATAGATTTGCACGAAAATTGCTACATAAAAAAATTGTACTGCGAATAACGAGAGTCTCGTGGACAGAGAATTAAAATCATTACTCGAGGTTTTTCGAAATACTTACAGGACAAAATTGTTGACACTGCAAATCTTATATCGAGATATTTTTAGATTGCTTGTTCAACGGGTCATCGTACAACCGAAGCTATATTTTAGTTCGCTCAGCGATTAGCAAGTCAGACTGCGTTCATCTACTATGGTTAGTTCAATTTACGCTATCCGTCGTAGAAACATTTAAAACATTTAATCGTCCATTTTATTAAACGATACCAAAATGTAATATTTGCCACGGTACTTTGTAGTATAAAGAACGTCCACTCACAATCCCTTAAAATTGTAATGTTTTAGTCTAAATCTTAACCTAACCATGGACTGTTTATCTATTTAAGTAGAGAATATCGTAATATGGTTAGGTTAGGTTAGGTTCATTCGGTTAAAAAATGGTTTTGATCGACCTGCAGAATTATTTGATTTATTCGTGAATTATCTGTTGAATGAATTGAAATGAAGAAAAATTCACTGAAACTCTTATTATAGACAGTTATGATAGCGATGATGGTCAGTCTTTAATCTTGAGCGCGATAAACAGTACAAAAATATGAAAAACGAAAACTGTATGAATTTATAATTTCGTTCACTAACTTGTGACTGGTCTTAATTATAGCCGTGGTAGTTGAGAGGAATGTGGCGTATTCGCAAATCCTGTAAAAATTAGACCTTGTAACGAAAAGTCCGTTAAAAAAGGAGATTAGGCTGATCCTATCCTGCTGCACCCAATCTAATTAAAAGCACACTGCTCTAAATAACATGTTTTTCGAATCAATATAAACGCAGCTCTTCCCGTCGTGTTTATCGAAAGTACACAGTTTTTACGACGGTAGTAAAAATATATAAATTATTTAATTTTTGCACTTTTCTCTTTGCTTTCGTCACAATGACGGAGTTTTTTATTATTAGTACGAACAGTAATTATTTATTTTACTTTTTTCGGACCAATATTAGATTGACATGTATATTTTTCTCTGTGAAAATGTCAAACACACGCCATACCCGTGTAGAAAATGAAAATTTATGACGCAGTGAGAGATTAAAGATGAATAATATGGTTTGCATTTCTTTTACTGTTATTCGTTAAGTTAAAAATAATCGTTCACCATTTTTATAAAAATAGGCATTTAATTCGGTATATGAAGGTATTTTTCTTTTTGAATTATGTCTATTTTGACAGAATTAGAAAAGAAAACATTATTTGTAATGCTTTTAGGTTGGATTTCCATAATCTTGGGTCAATGCGCTCGATGATACGCTCGCCCTATAATATTTGTACTCCTGTAATACTTATATAATGTATGTATTTATTTCTTACCCCTGAATTGTTTGACATTTCACGTATCACGTGACTCAGCCCACCGTATTATCGGCGAAAGTAAACCGACAATTTAGGTAGGACCTCCAAATATCGTATGTGAAATATTCACCTTCGAGTACAGTAGTAACTAAGCTTAATAATATTCGTTTAAATAATTTTGCATACTTTATATAACGGCATTTTTGCAAAATACCACCACCTTTACATGAAACCTATCTGCAAAATCGTGACACGTAAACTGGAACTTCTCCACCACACACGGCGATATTCCAGTCCATTCATTGTGCGATATTATCGCTTCGGGAATACGTCTGGAATATGAAAATGTACTGCCGTCCATATAAATGGACACTAAAAGTGGATACGACATGTGGACAAAGAAAACTATTTCTTATTAATATTTTGTCTTTGTCTCTGAAATAAAGTTAGGAAAATACCTCAGTCTTTTCTGTTTTTATTCGTTCAGCTTTGCAAAAGTCCGGTTAGTTTCAATGGAATCAACAGAACGTCTGAGATACGCGTTTAATCATTTTTGTGCAATAGAGCCTTAAAATCTGTCTGAATAATTGTAAGGCGTTTCTAATCATGTATGATTTATAATATTGAACCTTCAAAATTGAAGAGAAAGGACTAAACAACATCAATCTCTCTTTATTGTAAATTGATCACAGTTGCACAGTTAGCATGTGTATATCTAATTTGCTCGGAATACAGTTAGGAATGCCTGCTAGAAGTGTGCAAGTCGCCTGCTTGCGGTTTGACTGTTTGTCAACAGAGCTAAACGCCACTAAACACATTTATGAGCGAAGTTCCGGTATTCTCACACCTGTAACAATGCCAGCATACAGTATCTCATACGTTAGTTCACCTTCTTGGCGACCTTCCAGTGCAGTTGCGATCCGTACCTACACTGCAGGGACACAAATGTTGTTCCTCGATAACAATTCGCACATCTTAAGGTGAGACTGACCGGAGCATTTCGTCGTAACGTAACACGTTACGATGCGAGCATTCAGGCAGTCGGTACAGCGAGCCGAGCGCTCCATCCATAGTTTCGGATGCTCGATGATGCTCGCCGCGAGCGATGTTACGACGTTATGTTACGACGAAATGCTCCACCTTTACTCTCTACCACAGTAAATCCCCTATAACATTGAGATAGGGGATTTACTATATAACGTCGGAAATGACTTAGCTGAGCTATTATTAAATGAAAACGGAATCTAAAATCATTTACCCGTTATAACGGAGAAGCTATCTCAACGTTAAAGTGGGGTTTCTGTAAGCAAAGCTATTAGGTACACACATCCATGTAAACATAAGCATTATTATAACGAAAATTAATGATACAATTCAAAATAATTGAAATTCTTACTATATTTATAAGTCTTAGGTGAAAACAAAAATGATGGCTAATGTTGTGGAGAATCAAATTTCCTCTCAGTTTAGCTATTACCATTCAAAATTCAAGATAGCGGCTCGCTTTACGCTACAGCGTTAGACCCCGATTTATACTATACTATCAATGGCATTTAATGTTTTCATATCTTTCTATTTCATGATTATTTTTAATACATGTAAATGTATAATCCAGTGTGTTAAACTCTCTCATACATGTGTCAACCCCTTTTTTATGCGAACGTAATTTAGCAATGCAGTGCATAATTACATCATCAAAATAAAGTTATACAGGAAATTTGAACAGTAATGGTACTAATGAATGAACAGGTGCTCCACATGATATCAGCTTAGCTATTTCCATTTAAATTCCCCCATTTATTACTAAGCTATAGTCAGAAAACTGTTTTTGTAACGTACAATTCTACAAATACCCAATTAATATGGTGATCGTCACTTTTTTTTACAATAATTGAGATGAAAATTCAGCGGTTGCATAAATCAACCTTTATTTATGTGTATTTTCTATTAACTGAAAATGGTGATTGCCAAACATGTCGCAAATTCAATTCTTAACAACTTATTTTTTTTATATTTGAGGCACTAATTTAGTGTTTTTCCATCTTATAATTAAATTGTAACTTTGTTTTAAAATCACTATAAATATTTTATTATAACTTAATTATAATGTCAACCGGTTAGCATCGAAACCAGTAGACATTATAATTAAGTTATAATAAAATATTTATAGTGATTTTAAAACAAAGTTACATTTTAATTATAACTTAATTTTTGATGATTTTTCTGTGAGTGAAAAGGGATATGAAAACTATTAATAAACTATGAATCCATTTTTTGACATCTCAACATAGATGAAGAAGAATATGGAAGTCTGGGCATTTACAGGGCTTACAACCGTCGTAGGCTGGTTCAAGTGATCACTTTGCGCACCAATTCTACCCATGATTGACAACTACTACTACTACTACTACTACCATCACGCCGTTTCCCCGCAGGGGTAGGCAGAGAGGATGGAACGCCACACTCTTCTGTCCTGACATACACTCCTAGCCTCCTTCACATCCATACATCTAGTCATACATGCCCTCCGATTACGCAGACTTTTGACACCGCCAGATTTTAGGTTCTGATTGATCTGATCGTGCCAAGTCTTTTTCGGTCGTCCACGTTCTGTTTTCCCTCTCACATTCGCCACATATATTTTCTTAGTCATTCTCTCGCTATCCATTCGCTCCACATGTCCATACCACCGCAAAGAGCTCTTTCTAATCTTTTCAATTATTCCTCGTTCAGCCTTACATTCCTTTCTTATATCATCGTTTTTAATTCTGTCATACAATGATTTTCCACACATTCGTCTGAGGGAGCGCATTTCAACAGCATTCACTCTGCTTTCATCCTTCCTTTGCCAGTTCCATGTTTCGCTTCCATACATTAGTGTCGGTACTAGCACGCCGTTGTGAACCGCTAGCTTGGCTTCCATGGACATATTCTTATTCCCAATCACTCTGTTAAAAGCACCATTTATTCTATTCCCTGCATTCACTCTTCTCTCAATATCCTTATCCACTTTTCCATCCCTTGTGAACATGCTTCCTAGATATAAAAATTCTTGCACCTGTTCTAGGGATTCATTGTGCACGATAATCTTGCATTCTGTCAAATCTTTCTCTCTTTCAAACACCATGACCTTTGACTTACCTTCATTCATTGCCAGATCATTTTCCATACATACATCGTACATTCTTGACACTATTAGTTGCAAGTCCTCCGCGCTGCTCGCTAGCAGTACGGCGTCATCCGCATACAGCAAGCAACTAACAGTTATATTCATCATTTTCGCTCCGACTCCCATACTTTCAATCTCTTTCATACAATGGTCCATATAAAGATTAAACAACCATGGTGACATTACACATCCCTGCTTTACGCCTTTGGATATTGCAAACCATGATGTAATGTCCCCATTCACTCTTATACTAGCTGTGCTGCCCTCGTAGAGGGAAGCAACTGCTTGTATAAGTTTATTGTCTACTCCATATTTTTCCAGCACGCTCCATAATTTTATCCTATCAACCTTATCATACGCTTTCTGCAAATCCACGAAAGCACAGAAGAGTTTCTGATTTTTAGCCAAAAACTTTTCCGTCAGCATTCGTAGTGCAAAAATTTGATCTGTGCAACCTCTTCCACTCATAAAAGCACCTTGCACATCCCAAATCCGTTCTTTCGTCACCATTCTAACTTTTTCAATTATAATCTTACTATAGAGTTTACTGACAGAGCTTAGCAGGCTTATCGCCCTATAATTCCCACACTCTGCGCGAGATCCCTTTCCCTTGAATAGAGGCATGATTACTGCCCGTCTCCAATCCAGAGGTGTGTATCCTTCCTCAAGACACAGGTTAAATAGTCTGTGAATCCATGTGAGGGTGGTCAGTCCACCACATTTTACAAACTCTATAGCAATATTATCATACCCAACAGCCTTACCGTTCCGCATTAATTTTAAGGCATTCGTTATTTCTGACATACTTATCTCACATACCATACCCTCACTCACCCTTGCCTCTATGGGTGTCTCGGTGGAGACATTGCCGTTACTTTCATAAATTTCCATAAAGTATTCTTTCCATCTTTCTTTCATTGATTGACAACCACACTACAAATTTTCGGAACCCCTACATATATTGATCAAACTCGTGACACAGTTCACTACCGACATCTGTTTAAACAGGGAAAACTTTTATTAAGCAAAGACTCTTTCTATTTGTTTGTAGGGTCCGAATCATGGATTAAATTCACATACTTGAGCGCCGCCTGAAAACATGATTTGAATTTTGATGTGCCTGAAATATTTGTGTTTTTATTATTTACACAAATATTTCGATTTCATGCTATTCCTGTGAGCCTAAGCGGCTCATTATTAGAAATAGGTATCAAATTGTAGTAGAGTGGGTTTAAACCGAGAAACTCTGACTTAAGAGTCCGCGACACTAACCACGGGACCACAACCCGACATTTTGGTGTGGTCAAATCCTTTCATGCTATTCCTGTGAGCCTAAGCGGCTCATTATTAGAAATAGGTATCAAATTGTAGTAGAGTGGGTTTAAACCGAGAAACTCTGACTTAAGAGTCCGCGACACTAACCACGGGACCACAACCCGACATTTTGGTGTGGTCAAATCCTTTCATGCTATTCCTGTGAGCCTAAGCGGCTCATTATTAGAAATAGGTATCAAATTGTAGTAGAGTGGGTTTAAACCGAGAAACTCTGACTTAAGAGTCCGCGACACTAACCACGGGACCACAACCCGACATTTTGGTGTGGTCAAATCCTTTCATGCTATTCCTGTGAGCCTAAGCGGATCATTATTAGAAATAGGTATCAAATTGTGGTGAGTGGGTTCGAACAAAGAAACTCTGACTCTTAAGACACTAACCACGGGACCACAACTCGACACCGTATTAACCCGATGGATTTTATTTCTACTTCGGTATTTATTATTTGAAAAAGATGGAAAAAAATATTTATGAATTGATTATTTTTCTCTGTAAATACTAAACGTGGTTGCAAAAATGTTGCATAGATACGGCCACCGCCACCTTATGGTGCATAGGGCACTGCATAATATAAACGCAGTGTTATTTTGGTCGTTCATACACGAAGAAAAGGTGATCAGCCCTCCGCTTCAGGTACCAGTCCAGGGTAATATTAGAGTGAATAAATCACTTATATTTATACATATTTTGTATATAAATTTAACCTCCAGTCCACTTTTAAAAATATTCCCATTGTGATTCATTTGCCTGCTTTCTCTCTTTCAAAATTTATTTTTGTACAAATGTCAAACCGTCATAATTTTATTTAAATGACCTGATCATGGAATGATTATTCCGAAACCGGCAGTCACGAATAAGTGTTGATAAAAGTGGTATTACACAAAGTGGACGACGAATGATAAGGAGAGTGGTTACCTATATTTATTTGAGATATCCCTCCTGGGAATCGAACCCGGGACCTCCAGCACGGTAGCTAGTCACGCTAAACACTACACCACGGAGGCGGACTATATATTATATAACATACCGGACATTTTTATAAGTTACACGAGTTAAATTGACTACATTTTGAACAAGTGTGCCTACAATGAGCAGTCGTTCATTTTGACGGGCGTCATTTTTCTTCCTTTATCCAGAGCAGGATTTGGCAGTCGGGCCTTTTCAATTCTGTCCTCTGTGATTAATGGGCTCGGCCCATTATCCCCCCCCCCCCCCCCAGCACAGCACATCCTCTAGCCACTCGCCTAGAACAAAACATAACGAGGAATTAAAAGGATACTCTCGCTCTCCTCTCCAATTGGCTTTCCTTCGCTTACCCCTTTTTCTGTCTTAAAAGTACTTATTTAATTTACTTAACGATTTTAACATAATATAGACACAAAAAAGAGAAAAACTTAAGAATATAAACATTTTACAATTTTTCATAAAATTAACTCTTGATCATTTACCCATTCCTTTATTTTGCCTTTGTTCCATGTTTTATTTTGACCTCTAACCTCCGTCGGCAACAAATTAAAAATGTTCGGAACGATATATTGCAGTGTTCGACTCCCATATTTATTGTTAATTCTTGGGACTATCAAACCTTCGTTGTGTGTAAATCGTGTGTACTAAAGGATTTCGATATTTTTGTCTAGTTTGTTGTTCAACGATGATACTTGAACGACGATTATGGATGAAGTGACGCGATTTCTTCGTAAAATTCACACCGCAATAAATCTTTATATCTGCAATAATACCGACATTTTGAGTGTGTCCAAAAACTTGTTCACAAATCTGGATAATAATCCCAATTATCTAGTCATATAAACTAAAAATAATAAAATGAAAAGGATATTTTCTGGCGTTTCTCAAGTATATGATATAATCCAGGATTTGGACCTAACACACAAATATTAGAGTTTCTGCTCAACAGAAAAAGCTTCTTCAAGACACCAATAGATGTTAAAATCTAGTGATTCTTGTACTATTTCGAGTTAGCGTCACTTTTTTCTCATTTGGTCACAGAAGTTGATTTGACTTCATTGCAACCTGGAACCTCCATAATCGAAAAACTAACTAACAAACTAACCATCACGCCGCTTCCCCGCAGGGGTAGGCAGAGAGAATAGAACGCCACATCACTCTGTTTTTGCAAACATTCTTCGCCTCTTCCACGTTCACGCGTCTCCTCATACATACCCGCCGATTGTTACGACTCCTAACCTGACCACTTTCAAGTATTTGGCATACCTGATCGCGCCATGTTTTTCTCGGTCTTCCTCTGCTCTTTTTTCCACTTACATTCGCCTCATAAATTTGTTTTACCATAATCCATAATCGACCTAAACATAATCACATACATCGAAGTTCGCTGTGCAAATAATAATTTGCCGCATATTAGATCTTAAAATTGTTGAACCCAGCTCAGTAATTTAAGTTGAACATAACAAGAACATTCGACTCGTGTTTTATATTAGTTTGATTGAAGTCACAATAATGAGTAATAAATACCTACATTTGTTTTCTCTCCCGAAAACCTGACTTTTTGCAGATATTCACTTCTTGAATGAAAATGACGCAACAAGATATTTAATGCGTAAAAACTTTCGGAACAAATCGAGGTTTTATTGTAATTTATTTTTATTTTCACGAATCATTACATCCGTAAGACTTCTCTGCGCGCAGTTCATTATGTTTCCTCGAAGCGATTCATTCCTACGAATCCACGTTAAATTTTGTATAATACTTTTCCCCAAAAGTTGGTTTACGAAACACATTGAAAAAATTCCTTCGCGCGGGTAAACAGGCGTCACGTGACGTTCTGACGTCATTTTGCCTTCTTGTAGAGGGATGTTGCTGTTAGTGGAGGGGGAGGGGGAGGGGGTAGATGTCTGCCAGTTTCAGGGAGCCAAGAAATAAAGGTTTTATTCAAATCTATTCAAATGAAAAACCTTTTTTCATTGATTAAAAATAATGTTATGCCATAGCAGATCTCCTTGAATTTTATTTATAATGAAGCTCCGTAATTCGTCCAATGTTTTCGAAGAAGATTTGACCCCAATATTCGGATAAAATATATAAATATATATATATATATATATATATATATATATATATATATATATATATATATATATATATATATATATATATATATATATATATATATATATATATATATATATATATATATATATATATATATATATATATATATATATATATATATATATATATATATATATATATATATATATATATATATATATATATATATATATATATATATATATATATATATATATATATATATATATATATATATATATATGTAATAAAATAACTAGGTACCTACCTATACATTTTATTAAGTACTTACAAAAAGTTCCTACATAAAACAGTTCTACCACCAGATGCCGCATGCGTCGCTCAGAATAAAACAAAAGACTTCCGATAATATGGTTAACAGTCAGAATAAGATAGATAGATAGATAGATAGATATAAAAATTATTATAAAGATAAATTAAGAATAAACTTTAATTACAAAGCAACACATTGTTTATTTTATTATTATACACCCACTTTGCATATTATTTACACTTAATTTTCAAAAGGAAAATATTACCACGTTATAAAACGACAATTTTGTTAATTGGAAATGGATTATGAAACATTAGATGTATTAAAACAATTACTACAATATGTTCGGAGTGAGAGAGAAAAATTAGAAGATGATCAAAGAAAACGATTAGAAGATAGTCAAAGAAGACGTGGAAATTTAAGAACTAGTGATAAAATTAAAAATAAAAATCATGTGAAAAAAATTTCTACAAAATATAAAATAAAATATACTCCAGAAAAGAAGAATTTCGAAGCAGATTGTGTGAGCAGGAATCCAGTATTAGAATCGAAGGAAAATGCAAATGAACAATTAAAAGTTGTAAATTTGGTTAAATTAGAAGATATTTTAAAAGATCAGAATAAAAATGAAGACATACAAATAACACAGAAACAGTGCTTGAAAAATGAAAATAAAAATAAAGTAGAAAAAACTTCTACGAAAGATAAAATAAAATATACTCCAGGAAAGAAGAATTTAGAAGTAGATTGTCTAAGCAGGAATCCAGTATTAAAATCGAATGAAAATGCAGATGAACAATTAAAAGTTGTAAATTTGGTTAAATTAGAAGATATTTTAAAAGATCAGAATAAAAATGAAGACATACAAATAACACAGAAACAGTGCTTGAAAAATGAAAATAAAAATAAAGTAGAAAAAAATACTACAAAATATAAAACAAAATATTCTCCAGGAAAGAAGAATTTAGAAGTAGATTGTCTAAGCAGGAATCCAGTTTTAGAATCGAATGAAAATGCAGATGAACAATTAAAAATTGTACATTTGGTTATATTAGAAGATACTTTAAGAGATCTGAATAAAAATGAAGGAATTCAAAAGAAAAAAACAAATGGATTGAAAAAAACTGTGTCTACTTTAAAAGGGTCAAGAAAAAAAAAATACAAAAAAAAGAAAGAAAAAAAAACGGAAAAAAAAAGAAAGAAAGAAAAAAAAACAAGAAAGAAAAAAAAAGAAAAAAAAGAAGGAAAAAAAAGAAAGAAAGAAAAAAAAAAAAAAAAACTTTATCATATCACTAAACTTATACCAGTCCCTTCACTACAAGAAGATGATCCAGAGGACGAGTGAAAATTTTACTATGAATTTTCATCCCCAAGGGGGGAGATGTAATAAAATAACTAGGTACCTACCTATACATTTTATTAAGTACTTACAAAAAGTACCTACATAAAACAGTTCTACCACCAGATGCCGCATGCGTCGCTCAGAATAAAACAAAAGACTTCCGATAATATGGTTAACAGTCAGAATAAGATAGATAGATAGATAGATAGATATAAAAATTATTATAAAGATAAATTAAGAATAAACTTTAATTACAAAGCAACACATTGTTTATTTTATTATTATACACCCACTTTGCATATTATTTACACTTAATTTTCAAAAGGAAAATATTACCACGTTATATATATATATATATATATATATATATATATATATATATATATATATATATATATATATATATATATATATATATATATATATATATACATATATATATATATACATATATATATATATATATACATATATATATATATATATATATATACATATATATATATATATATACATGAACCCATGAATCCATTTTACATATCTTAAAATGGATTTTAATCGTAATAAAAATATGTAATTTTAAAAAAGTACACCGAATAAATGTTTTGTGCTTCTGTTTTATTACGATTTATAGATATTATTAGGCGCAACCTTGACATATTTTTTAACTGGATAAATTTAATTGCTTCAGGCACGAACAGAATCACAAGGGATATTGCTAACTACTATTGTTGACATTATTCACTTCTTTAATCGACTTTCATTCAATGTGAACTGGTATTCGAGAAAAGTCTCTGCGGCACTGGCCGCAATAAGTGAGCTCTAAATTCAGCATTGGTGAAAAAAATATTAAGTATAAGTATTTCACAGTCCACAAAAAAAGAAATAATATTTTCAATTGATTCCTAGAATGTCAAATCGTATAATCCCACGCGCATATTGCACAATGCAGTGGTTTCTCGAGTTTACAATTTTCAGGCATTGATGGCAACCGTATTTTTTATGGTTCGATTTCGTAGATTTCGCAATAAATTTGTGTTTCACTTGATTTTTTTTAATGAAAATAATAGAAAAAAGGCGCTTTAGGCTGTGTACATTTCGGTCGGGTTTTGGTCGCACGGTTAGTGTTGGGACTAGATGCGACCCCCTTCTACCGAACTTGATTTCAATTTTTCTTTTTTGAGCCGAAAATATTGAAATATCTGTATTATATGAGAACACGAATATTGAGAAAAAATACATTTCCGTAGGTACTATTGGTTTGCACCCATTTCGTAGAAATAACGCATTATGATATAATCCAGTATAAATGGAAAAACGAGCAAACTTCTGACGTGATTACTCGTAAAGCTGAAAAATGTCACCTCGTTAGGATTGTCGGAGATTCGTATTGGCGCGCGGCCGATACTTTCTACAAATGGGATCGGTATACTCGTACGTACTGGTAGCCAGTACCGAGCCGGCGACGGCCAGCGGTCACGGAAGGTCTCGAACTCGGACTGCCTTATGTCCTCGGCCGACGTATCTGACCCTTTGATCTCCCCGCGAGCCTTTCTTCAAGGGCGCCTCATTTCTATCAACCCGAGAAGCACATTTACTTATACTTAAACGTATTCTTTGAGAAAATGCGTTTGATATTTAATTTTTGCGTGTCAACTACCGAAATATTCTCAGTGCTAGAATTGTCTTATAAGAACAGAATTAATTTAGTAAATGCTGCGACATGAATAGACGTACTTTTCTCGGGTAAAGGTTTTCATGAAAATGGATTTATTCTTCGTGATAATCTCGTCGTACGTACAGACGTAAAGCTTAAACAGTAGAGCTTTGGCGCCAACAATATTTGCTCTGAATTTTCCTCCCTACTTCGTTATGTGAACGCGAATACATATTTACCGTACTCGCGTATCGTCTATTTTACGTATATGGTCGTGTAAGTACGTGTTTTTGTAAAAAATGTAATGTGTACCTCCGTTTGAATGTGCCGCTTATTGCTGAAGATCGGACTATGAACGACTCTACCATTATTACGACCGCCCCACTCTGTCTGAGAGAATATTACACGTAACGGTACTGACTGAATAACTTTATACAAAATGTTACTTTTGTTAGTCAAGCATTCGCCAAAATTTCAGTCTACCAGTTTTAAGACGTACCCGTCTCTCGGTCAGGAGGACGCGAGGATGTAAGGGTGTAAAGACTAACATACGCCAAGGGTTTGAGGCAAGGGAAGACCAATGGGTCAACGGTAGACTAATACTGCAAGTTTCATCAGAATAATAAATTTGCTCTTTTCCAGTGGGGGAGACTACGTAGAACTAAATGCGGATGTGTCTGCACCTGTTTTAGGACTCTTTTTAACAATGACATGTACACCTAATGTTTATGGCGCCAGTGAAGTTATTATTAAAAATTATCATGTCGCCGTAGCGGCGCCAACGGATTCGAAGGGCTTATTAGTCCCGATTAAACGCACGTAAAGGTCGCACTTGAAACATTTATATGTATTATGTATATATAATATATAAACAAATAAATTTTTACCATCTTTAGTTTGTGATTATATACATCAAATTTCATTCATAAATAAACCATGATCATTCCAGATCCTTATTTTACTACCCTATAAATCATTCTTAATGACTCTTCATCGGCGTGTTTAGGTGTACTTTTGTTCCGAACTGTCGCGGGTCAGATAAGTTATAAGAAAGTGTGATGTTTCGCACTTTGTTTAAGGCCCATTAGCACGCATCGTGTTGGCAACATTAAATCCCTTGTTCCTTGACGCACGTTTAAACCATAAGTATTATGAAAGAGCAATTATTTGTTTCTTTATTTTTGTCATTATATTTCTTAGATTGTATCTTGTTGAGATACTTGTACTGTTTTCCAAATGAAATACAAACGTTATATTGGCATTGTAGATGCCGTTGTTGGAAAATTATGTTAAATTGTACATAACTTAGAGAAATCAAACACCATCAATCATTTCTTTTCAATATTTTGGAAAGTGGAGCATGTAGATGTCAAAAGAAGGATGAAAATAGAGTGAAAGAAGTCAAAATGTGATTTTTCAGACGAATGTGCTGTAAAACGTGTATGATAGATGTTTGATCTCAACCCCCGAGGACAAATATGGAAACACGAGGTCAATGGATATCCGAAGAATCCTGGAAATTAATTGAAGAGAGGAAACGGCTTAAGAAATTGAGCACATCTACCCAGGAAGTAAGAGTCCAATACTCCGAACTGAACCGAAGAGTGCAAAGAAGTTGCAGAGCGGATAAAGAGCGCTACATCAATTCGATTTGCGAGGATATTGAAAGTCACGCTAACACTAATCACACTCGCGACTTGTTCCAAAAAGTGAAAACACTCGCCAAGAAGTTCAAGCCTCGAACATGGACCATTGAGGACAGGCAGGGAAATACCATCTGTGAAATTGACAAAGTCATCAGAAGGTGGAGAGAGTATTGTGCGGACCTATACAAAGATGATAGTATGCAACCCCAGGCAGAATTCAATGATTTAAATCCAGATGAACCCCATATAATCCTCCAGGAAGTAGAGAATGCCATTAAAAAACTCAAATCCTACAAATCGCCTGGAAAGGACGGAATCCAAGCTGAGTTCCTAAAGAATATGACCGATGACGGCATTAAGAGGATGCACGATATATGTAATTCGGTATGGGAATCAGGAATATGGCCAACGGACTGGGTGGAATCTGTATTTATTCCAATACACAAGAAGGGTTCTACGCTAAAGTGTGAAAACTATCGAACTGTCTCACTCATCTCTCATGCCAGCAAAATATTGCTACACATATTAAAAGCAAGGCTAAAACACTACCTCGACTGGCAAATTTCAATTGAGCAAGCTGGATTCGTCAAAGGCAAGGGTACACGTGAGCAAATCTTGAACATAAGACAAATAATCGAGAAAAGTCGGGAGTTCAAGGTTCCGGTCGTACTTTGCTTTATTGATTACACAAAGGCTTTTGACTGCGTGAATTGGAATTGCCTGTGGAAGGTTTTGGAAGCAATGGGTGTACCGAGACAGTTGATAGTTCTTATTCACAACTTATACGTACAAAATTTGGCATCGGTAAGAGTTGATAATTTCCTCTCAGAGTCATTTCAAGTACAAAAAGGCGTGAGACAAGGGTGTATACTGTCTCCTGATCTCTTTAATATATATGGAGAATATATAATGAGGAAAGTACTAGACGGGTGGGAAGGTGGCGTATCAGTAGGGGGCAAAAAGATCTCCAATATAAGGTTTGCAGACGACACAACGCTAATAGCCAACAATGAGGACGAAATGGCTGAACTCCTCCATAGAGTCGAAATAGAAAGCCAGCATTTAGGACTTCAAATAAACAAAAGTAAAACCAAGGTTCTTGTCATCGACCGATTCGGCACCCTGATAAGGAACAATTCTTTAAGGGATTATGAAGAAGTCGACGACTTTATCTATTTAGGTGCACTCATTTCTAAAGACGGAGGCTGTGAAGCAGAGGTCCGGAGAAGAATTGGAATGGCAAAATCAGCAATGTCTAGTCTGGCGAAGATATGGAAAAATCGGTCCATACTGAGGAGAACGAAAACCCGTCTAGTGAAATCTCTTGTATTCTCCATTGCGCTGTATGGAGTGGAAACATGGACACTGAGGAAAAAGGAAAGACATATGCTGGATGTGTTTGAAATGTGGTGCTGGAGGAGGATGCTGCGCATTCCTTGGACTGCAAGACGCACAAACGTCTCCATTCTCCGCGAACTGTCAGTGACAGAAAGACTCTCCACGACTTGCAGGAAAAGGATTCTGTCTTACTTTGGGCATATCGCCAGAAAGAACGAAAAGAGTCTTGAAAAACTGGTAGTAACAGGTACAGTTGAAGGCAAGCGGGCAAGAGGACGGTCTCCAACAAGATGGACAGACCAAATAAAGGAATTAACCGGATCCTCGCTAAACGCTGCCATCAAGTTGGCCCAGGACCGGGAAGAATGGAGAGGACTTGTGCACCAAGTGCCTGACATTCCAGAAGACCACGACGCTCAGCATTGAGCAAGAAGATGAAGAAGAAGAAGAAGAATTTTGGTGTAAAGAAATAATAAAAAAAAGTACTTCATAGAACAAAAATACACCATCAGAGCAGTTTATTCCTAGCTGGCAGATGCGCCATCTCTTCAATAAAATATATACCTACCTTTTTTGGCAAAGCACCCAAAATTATATTATCGAATAATATAAAATAACCAACAATCCAGAAGAATATGATCGCATCTTTTGTCACAATCAGTCAACAAATTGGAAATAGGAATAAACAAACAATGGGATGTTTGTGCTTGTATTGTATTGTAAAGAAAGCCAATCCAACTGAAGTACGTCTTGTTCTTAATGAGACGTTCGTAAATAAGCTCGTATCGAATGCGGACTGGTTCCTTCCTGCATAACACCTGGCCATTTAACAACCAACAACGCCTTGTTTTGGATTATTTTGTAGTTAGCGTTATTTTTTCGTTTATGAAAACTTGACTTTTCGATAAAGGGACTTACTTGATCGCAAATAATCGGAATAGCAAAATGACAAATGTAACAATCCGGATTCTGGGCTTCGACCGACGAGGAGCCGCTTTGAATGTTCTTATTTTTAAAACAAAATCATAAGCATATTCATTTTTTACTTTATATTAACATCATTAAAATCGTAAAAATAATATTTTTTAATATTACTTTTTGCTTTTGTGCTATCCCAGTTTTTTTTAAAAGACCCTATTCATAGCATTCTTTCGGATGTTCTACGGATACGTCCACGACCAACAAACGAAGGCTTTCGACCCCAATATTAGTCAACAATGGGCTCCCGTGTATTCTGTTGTACATGTTTAGTATTTAGGCCAACTCGACAGCGGGAGCGACAAGGCCCGTTTCCAAAGTATCCTACCTCAAGTGTGGAGTCAGACGAGGAGGATGCGCGTCTCCAACTCTCCGCCATCTTTACATGGATGATCTCCGTATGTTTAAATAACGCAAAAATTGGATGCCACATTGGAAATTTTATTTTTATTTTTATTTCGTCATACTCGTAGTAAAAATTACAATAATGTGCCCTCACTGAGTTTTTCCGTGCCGAGGGAACATTTTGCAATGTTTATGTATAAAATTATATTAAAGAAAATTGTGTATGACATGCAATCAAATACGACATGGCCGAATGATGCGATCTATTTCAGATCTACAATTTATGAATAGTTCTTTTATATTCAGTTTCTATTTTAACTAATTTGATGGAAAATACACTGGATGTACAACTTTATTGTATACAAATGAAAGTTTTGACCAAAAGAGGTTCTCTGCCAGATTTGGACGAGTATCGGAGGTGGCAGTGTTGTTACATTCGTACCTCCACCCTCCGCGGCTCTCTACCAGAATGTGGACGAGTGTCGGAGGTGGCAGTGTTGTTACATTCGTACCTCCACCCTCCGCGGCTCTCTACCAAAGATTTGTCTAGTTACTTAGTTAACTAGTTAACTAGTTAGTTAGTTAGTTAGTTACGAGAATTATTACCGAGTTAAAACTGCATAGTCTTGACTTGCCAGATTTCTATGGAAACGAGTTATATTTGTGAACGTCTCCTGTTTTACTTTGGGTGACATTTACCCCTCTCGCGGTGTCCTTGGGTGACCGAGACACTTGTTCGTATTTATTATTTTCTGTTTTGTTATACGCTCTGAGTTATATATTTATTGCTGCCGAATTGTTTCCTCAATTGGATTATATTTGCTGGTCTGTCGCAACATGACGTTACGCTTCTAATTAGGACCTTCGTTTGCTCGCGCGACTACCGACTAGCGACTTGCGACTAGCGACTACCGACTAGCGACTACCGAGCCGAAACCGTTCGGCAACATTTTGCCATACATTTGTTATACGCGCGCCCCTGTGGTACTATTTTACGAAAATTATTAATAATAATAAAATTACATACAGTTGTGTTACGTAATAATGCATGGATTAAAGTGGAACCTCTTATAACGAGTATAATTCGTTCCAGCATCTTACTCGCTAAGCGAAACATTTTTCCCATAGAAATCAATGTAAAATACGATAATGCGTTCCGTGCCGAAAGAATACTCAATTTTTAAATATTTTTATTAACGTTTGAAATAATAATAAATAATAAAACCCTTATCCGAACCCAATGGTGCATAGGGCACTGCTTCATATAAACACAGTGTTATCTTGATCGTTTACACATGAAGGAAAGGTGATCAGCCCTCCGCTTCAGGTACCAGTCCATGGTAATATTGAATAAATATTTCAGTGAAAAAATCACTTATATTTATTTGACCCCCCCTGGGAATCGAACCCGGGACCTCCAGAACGGTAGCCGAGCGTGCTGACCATTACACTACAGAGGCGGACAGAAATAAGATTACTTATAAATTGTTAAGGAGTGTAACAACTTGAAATACAATTTAGATTTTTTTATAATTCATTATTTTTAACTAGAAAACTTTCTAAAGACACGGCTTTGTTTTTGCCGACGCTTCAAAATTTGGCAAAAATGTGTCACAGCATTGTCATTGAATAAATTTGTAGCACGAATAGCCACCTCCTTAGTAGGGTGATACTTGTTGATGTTGCTGATATGTACGATGCAACTTCTCAGCATTTCTCTCGTTGTGCTCTGTTACTTCCTCCCCCATTGCAACTCCATCAGCTCTTGACTGTGTTCTGTTACAATCTCCAATATGGTTGTTACGATATTGGATAACAATCCACCTCGAGTCACCTGAATAACAACTCACAAGTGAATGTCGTGAAAAAGGAACCTGCCCTTTCTCTGTGATATGCTCGCTGTGCGAATTATTCGTTATGAGAGGTTCCACTGTATATCGGCCGATTCCGATAGCGTGTCTTTTAAAAGGAATAACCTGCAAAACAGAGCTTTGGACTTAAAGTAGAGTTATAAGGAGAATTATCTGCAGGAAATACAGATATGAAAAATACAACACTCGGATCGATTGAAAATAAATATTTCTCAAATTTATTTTGCAATCGCCGAGAATCGAACCCGCGACGCCAGTTTCCCAGTCGAGCGTCTACCCGACTGCGCCTTGGTCCCTGCCTACTTGATGATGTGTAAATTTGATGATAGGTGAACACGAAATATATCGGATTTCCATTTGTATTCGTTGATTTCTTCACCAACAAGTTTTAGAAAATCGGTATTTTCTTAAATATTTCGCAACGTTTAAGGGAAAGTGGGAAGAAATTAAAAGTACCTCGGTTCAGCAACAAAGCGCAAAGACAGAAGTTCCCAAGAGGCTTTTTTCATAATCTTTCTTCATAATTTATTTAAATGATATACATGAATACATTAAGTATTTTATAAAAGATTAAGAAAAATTCTTTAAGGTGGTGTGAACATTTGGATCGAATGGATAATGAGAGAATGACTAAGAAAGTATATTTGGCAAACGTGAACGGGAGAACAAAACGAGGACAGCCAAAAAAGACTGGGTACAACCAGATCATCAGAAACTAAAATCTGGCTAAAACATATGCGCGATATGGATAAAATGGTGACATAATTAAATGTTAGATTTGGTTCTATCGGTGTTGATGAAGGAATTGATTTTGTCCCTCGCAGATACGAGCGGCTCCTGAGGCGAGCCAAGACGGAGGACCTCACGGAAGTGTCCGGCATCGGCTGCCTGTACCAGAGCGGGGTGGACCGCCTGGGGCGTCCCGTCGTGGTCTTCGTGGGCAAGTGGTTTCCCTTCAGCAACCTCAATCTAGACAAGGTCGGTCCCCAGCCCGCCAGAGTGAGTAGTCACGCATGCCCGCTCGGCCGCTACGCACGCTAACTCCGCCTCACCTCTCCTTGCAGGCCTTGCTGTACCTCATAGCGCTCCTGGACCCTATCGTGAAGGGAGATTATGTGATAGCGTACTTCCACACTCTCACCTCGGGAGCAAACTATCCTTCTTTTGCTTGGCTCAAAGAAGTCTACAGTATTCTGCCTTATAAGTAAGTACTTTATTTCTCTATCTTCATGGTTCTCTCCAAGTATTCATTTTATGATGGATCATTGTAATTCTAGCTTTGGACAATAACTACTAGTGTATTATTACTATATAGTAATCATTCACTAGGATTACAATCAACGTTTGTTAACGTTGTGAAGTGTGGATATTGAATAAAAACATTAGTTACACTGGAAAGAGATTATCAAGCTCTAAGATTCAGAAGCGGGTATGCATGCTGATTGTATGCTGAGGGACCTGCGACGGCAAAGGTATTTTGTCTAGACTCCGGCAGTCTATTGATTGCTGGCATAGTATCTGACCCAAGTGTTGCCTATAGATAGCTCTAAGATTCAAATGCGGGTATGCATGCTGATTATATGCTGCCCTCAGGTCCCTACCTGCGACAAGAATGGGATATTGTCTAGACCTCCGGCAGTCTACTGATTGCTGGCGTAGTATCTGACCCAAGTGTTGCCTATAGATAGCTCTAAGATTCAAATGCGGGTATGCATGCTGATTATATGCTGCCCTCAGGTCTCTACCTGCGACAAGAAAGGGATATTGTCTAGACCTCCGGCAGTCTACTGATTACTGGCGTAGTACCTGACCTATAGATAGATAGACCTTTAAATAGACGATACATGCATATATGATATATGCATGTGCCATAACATCAGTGCCTTTAACACCTTCCAGCAAAGTTTAAAAGTTATCCTTGAGAACAAATCCCCGTATATCTTTGTCATTATATACTTATATATCTTTCTCCAATTTAATTGATTATTAGAAAAAGCTGTTCTTAGACATAAAAGCTGAGATAAGCATTATCAATAAAATTAAGAAAGGTGTGTTGAGATGGTTTGGACATATGGAACAAATGAATGAGGAAAGAATGGTAAAACAAAATTAAAAGGCTGGAAAAAGGAGCAGAGACCGAGAAAAACTTGTCACGGTTAGGTACGTCAAATACTTTAAAGTACTTGGTCAGGTTAGGAGTGGATATAATTGGCGGGTGAATCGGTATGAGGAGATGTACTAATATGGAAGAGGCGAAGAATGTTTGCAAAGACATAGTGGTGTGGCGTTCTATTCTCTCTGCCTATTCCCCATAGGAGAGTGGTGTGTAATTACAGCAGAAGAAGCCGGAAGAATTGGACTAGGTTGGTCAGCCTTTGGAAAACTCCCTTGAGGACATTTAAACGTTTAAGGAAAAGCAGACAATAGAACCGACAGTTTCTCTAACAGCGTTCAAATGCGCCCAATCAGTTGAAATAGAACATTTTTTGATTATTGCCATTTTATTCTTATACTGGTTTTTATGAATGAAATGCTATCGCTAAATACTTTGGTTTTGTTTTCAGATACAAGAAGAACCTCAAAGCCTTCTATATTGTGCACCCGACTATTTGGACCAAGGTGAATTTTTCCTAAATATATTAACAATGTGCAATTTGTTTTCTGGATGCCAATATTGAGATCTCGCTGATTGTTTGGAATATTTTTGGAGCGAAGCGTTTGCTTTATTTTCTTCTTTTCTTTTTTAACGTATGTTTGTATGGTAGTGACACAGTGTTATCTTGATCGTTAATTGCATGAAAGCAGCTCCGCTTCTTGTACCAGTCTAGGGTGATTAAATAAATACGAGAGCATAAATCATCCATATTTATTTTGACTTCCCTGGGTTTTGAACCCGACCCTAAAGCACGGTAGCCAAACTGACCACTACACTACGGAGGTGGACAAACCTTGTCAACCATTTTCTTTCTTCTTCTTCTTCTTCTTCTTTTTCCCATGTTCGCTCCCTAGGTGGAGCATGTGGCCAACATGAGACTTCTCCAAGTCACTCTGTCATGCGCCATCTTCTTGGCTTCCTCCCAGGTCAGTCCGGCAACTCGAAGTTCAGTAGAATTCAGTAGAGTATAGTCGGTGAATGGTCGTCAGCGGCCTTCCGGGGCGCCGGAATCCTCGGTTGGAAGAAGAGACATGAGGGGTTAATGCTCTCAGGTGGCATTCTGAGGACATATCCCAACCATGCCCACCTTCTCCTCTTCAGGACTTCCAGTTGGGCTGGCGAGGGGCTGTTGGGTTCTTCTCCTCACATCCTCATTCCTGAGGAAGTCACACCATTTTACGCCCAGTATTCACCTCAGGCACCTATTTTCAAAACTTGCCAGTTTCTTGCTCTGTGTTTTGCTGTGCTCTGTGCTCACACCCGTACAGCAGCACTGTTAGGATGCAGGCGTTAAAGAGATGACACTTAGTTTTTGTTGAGTAAAGCAGTGAGTTCCTGATATTGCGTATTTTATTAAATATGGCTCCTGCCATTCCCACCCGTATGTTCAGTTCCTTCTGGACACTACCATCCTCCACCATGAGTGTTCCAAGGCATCTGAAGGTGTCCACTGGAACGAGCGCTCGTCCCTCACAAGTAAGATGTTGGTCTCGGTCCAGACAGGCTGAGTTGCACATGACATTGGTTTTTTGGCATTCACTCTTAAACCTAACCGAGTGGAGTTTATTTGGAGGGAGTCAATTATATCTTGCAGGGCTGCGATCGATGTTTCTATTAGAACTGCATCGTCCGCATATTCTAAATGGCATAGTTTCTGAGCAGGACTCACTGCTATTCCTCGATCCGATGGGATTGACATTCGTAGGATGAAAGTCGAACATATTGATGCAGAAAAACGGGGCTAGTACATAGCCTTGCTTCACCCCAGTAGAGACCTCAAAGGGTAATGCCTCGGTAGTTATCACATAATGTAATGATACATTTACTTTACATGTATGGTTTACTTTGACTTGCTCAGTGGTGTTGAACAATTGCTCTTGACTCTCAGGGTGTAAATGCATGGGTCATCAATTGAATTATCTGAAAACTTACTTGGGGTATCTCTTAGACCAAATGAAAGACTAAGGCATTTTCACAATGGGTTTATTCGAGGTTATGTAGCACGAACACTTATAAATATTACTTAAAACTAATTTTAATACTAGATAGACTGTACCAGACTATTGATTAAAGTTTATGTGTTGGCTGAATTTCTATTAAACTATCCTGGAACGAATTTACCTAGGAATGTGTGATTAAAATGTGCGTGTGACAGTTGTCATCTGTCAAACGCTCTGGCGGAGACTGAGCGAACTCGATGTCAAGATGGCGGCAATTCACAGCTGTCATCTGTGAAACGCTCTAGCGGCTAAAGCAGCAAACTCGATGTGACGTCATCCACTGGGACGATTTGGCGGGTGATGCAGCAAACTCGATGTTACGTCACCGCTCTAGCGGCTGATGGTGCAAACTCGATGGCGTCATCTTTGTCGACATGAGGCTGCAGGAAGATCTCAGAGTTGCGTATTGTAGGCTTTGAAGCCGACGTAATACACGACGGCGTTCCCTTTTTGTTAGGCTGTTTGGCGGGAATTTAAACCAGACGATACACGCGTGCACGTTCTTGTGAGACTATGTCGACTGCATTTCCACTTGGTCCACGTCAGTTCGGATCACAAACTTGCACACTCGAACTAGGAATAGTAAAGTTCAATTTCAATAAATAAATTAAGTTTTCAACGGAAAATAGACGTAGCTCCGTCACAAGACGACAGTCCGCACGACGAGGACGTCCACTCGCCTAGGCCGATAGTCCTGGAATGAGGCGTGGTCCGGGTCGCATGATGAATCGACGGTTAGAAAACCGTTATTTAAGTAGGTCAAAGGAAGTAGAAGTTTAACGGTCGAATTGATCACGTGAATAAATGATGACTCTTTAAATTTAATGCGTAATATCGCAGTTGATATTACAATAACAGCGGATCACCCTGTTTGTGGAAGGTTTTGTAAACCCGCGTACAGACAAATTATCTCTCTCACTTCTTTACGATATTCTTGGTAATCCCAGTTCCTCCGATAATAATAGTTCTGGTATTTGAGATCCTTATTTCATGAAATGGAGCCTCCGTTTACTTTAAGTGTGCCAGTAATAATTGCATCGTATATCTGTTCCGATAACCGAGGTTTGTGTTAGTTTAAAAGGGAATCGATAATACGGTTTCAGATGATGACCTGGTGGTTTACCACATTTATGGCTCCGGCCATCAAGCAGAAGGTGCAGAACCTGCCCGGAGTGGAGTACCTGTACTCCGTCATGGAACCAGACCAGCTGGAGATCCCCGCCTACATCACGGAGTACGACATGACTGTGAGTAGTTGGTCTTCGTATTGATGCCGCCCTGTTTTCAGACTCGGTGTACAATTTGCAGTATCCCATTCCCGCGATATAATATATAATTTATTATAATATTCGGTCATATTTATCTACTGACTTACCCCGACCTTCAGTACTCGGTCCTCTTTTGTGCCTTTTCTACACTGAAGATGTAGAGAACATAATTAAATCAAATTGTTATTTTAATATTGAGTCATGTGTTGCAGATAAATGGTCTCCATTATTTCCAACCAGACCCGTTGAGTACGTAAGAAGAGGACACAAAATGGTAGCGCCATAACAAAAGTGATACTTGTTATAATTATTAAGGACAAAGTTCAAGTGATAGTTTTTATATTCATCGGAGGACTGAAGAGAATCGGAGTGGCGTGAGTGACGAGTGAAGAATTATCGCATAGCAATATCATTCTATAGGTGACTAATATTTTAGTAGGGATTAAAACATTTTAGGTGTAACGTCAGTGAGAGTTATATTACAAAGGCTAGAGTCGAATCGTTGAAAGTACCCCGCTGTTATAAATTGTGACAGTGTAATTTTTGATAAAACAACTTTTTGATGTAAAATTTTTATGTGCGCCGCTTGAAATTGTATACTTGGAAATGCCTAAAATTATTTCAAATGATTTTATCAACGTTAAGAGTTAACCTGTTGTTGATATTTTAGTAAGTTAGGTAAATGATTATATTGATGGTCATGCGTTTTGCACAACCCCTGTATATACACTCGCAGTCCCCATCTGCTACGTATAGTATCACGAGAAAAGGAAACCGTCGGGTCGGCAACTGTGATTCTACTTGGGAGATAAGGTAAGGTGTATTCACGCCAATGAATGCTAACCATTTACTCGGTGTAGAGGTACACGCATGGCATCTATCCCAACTCGGCACTTTGCAGTTGGAAACACGCTTTACTAAACTTATACTTCCACGCTGGATGTACTAATACGAGCCGATAGGAATCATACAAATCCCTCAATGTAGATGAAATGTTTAAACTTTCTATGAATTTAATCAAATGTAATATTATGTACCTCCTTTGAAATGTTACTTTTTGTATTATAATGTATTCTGACTTTCTCGGGTAAGAAAAGTCATTGTTGATTAGAAATAACAAAGCTTATGAAGGGAACTATTCCCACTTGAAGTGATATAGGTACATTATCTGTTGTTATTTACAATGTATCATAGTTATTATAGATTGTTGAAACTGAATATGTTAGCATTTATTCACATCATATGTATTATTACATCAGTCGTGCCAACACGTCAACTTGTGCTGAAAATTGTCTTTATGTGTATTTTATTCAGTTATGTTTCAATGCCTTGTATCCATTCAGATAATTTTGTTTTTGTAGAATTCCATATTTAATAAGGTACTCGAAAAGATAAAGATACTGTTTAGTTGCGTAGCAATTTTTCGACTTCTATGTAGATCAACATATTATCAGAAGGCACAAAATTGTTACACAACAAATTAAGGGGTCTGTTTTTGACTTTTCTTAATGAATCTGTTGGTAATTGTTATTAGTTTATTTCTGTATGTTCTAATTGAGTGAAACTTTTATTTTCTATAATATTATCTGTGTTATATTTTACTGTAGTGCTATTATATTCCGCTTGGAATCGGAATGGTTCATTTTGTGCTGATTTATTGATTAAGATTTGAAAAGACTATGGTTTTTATTTATATTTATTCAACCCCAAGCCTGTGACCCTTGATATAAACGGCCTAATTCTTGTCCAAATCCAACCTTCAATTTGTGTGAAAATACTCGAGTAAACCAATAGGAATCAAATACTTAATAATCTACAGTACTTCTCCGAGTTTTAATTTGTAGGATTTATTTGTAAATGTATCATCCGGAACGTAATTACCTTTTTATTAAATATATGTCGGATGAAATATATTTTTTAAAGATTTAATTTTGTTATTGTAAATCTTTATTTTATTTTTGTTTAAATTACGGTGCTTTACAGAGGGTAGTGAGTAATTTAATTTAAGGAAGTTGATAAATTAGGGTAAGTTTTGACTTTTGACATTTGCAATAACAATTTTTTAGCACGAACGAAGGTAAAAAAATAGGAAAATCCGTTTTTCCTTTACGAATTAAAGAATCTTAACTTTGTACTAAATAATTTTTTGTAAACATGTTGCGCTTATCGAAAGCAGCCGTGCAGGCTAGGGGTTAATTATTATCTAGAAAATAGCAATGACAAAACTCCATATCCACTTTACCAGTAAACGGTGAAAGTGCAGGTGAAGGCAACTGACCGCAAGTTGAGTAGGACAATAGGGCCTTTGAGTAAGTGACAGAGTTCTCTAGTGGCTTCGTGAAGGTCTTTAGGGCACTCCATCTGTGGAGCAGGAACTTGCCCCGTCCTCGTAATGTAATACAATACAAGCAATCACTTTACTAAGGTAATGAATCAATACAACTGGTCGCAAGTCGAGTAGGACAATAGGGCCTTTGTGTAATTGACAGAGTTCTCTAGTGGCTTCGTGAAGGTCTTTAGGGCACTCCATCAGTGGAGCAGGAACTTGCCCCGTTCTCGTAATGTAATACAATACAAGCAATCACTTTACTAAGGTAATGAATCAATACAACTGGTCGCAAGTTGAGTAGGACAATAGGGCCTTTGTGTAATTGACAGAGTTCTCTAGTGGCTTCGTGAAGGTCTTTAGGGCACTCCATCAGTGGAGCAGGAACTTGCCCCGTTCTCGTAATGTAATACAATACAAGCAATCACTTTACTAAGGTAATGAATCAATACAACTGGTCGCAAGTTGAGTAGGACAATAGGGCCTTTGTGTAAGTGACAGAGTTCTCTAGTGGCTTCGTGAAGGTCTTTAGGGCACTCCATCTGTGGAGCAGGAACTTGCCCCGTCCTCGTAATGTAATACAATACAAGCAATCACTTTACTAAGGTAATGAATCAATACAACTGGTCGCAAGTTGAGTAGGACAATAGGGCCTTTGTGTAAGTGACAGAGTTCTCTAGTGGCTTCGTGAAGGTCTTTAGGGCACTCCATCAGTGGAGCAGGAACTTGCCCCGTCCTCTTAATGTAATAACAATACAAGCAATCACTTTACCAAGGCAGTGTTCCGCAAACTTTTTATATTCAAGGTACACCTACCAAATGAAGAAATTTCAGAGGTGCGTATTTACCATATTATGGTAACATATGTTGAATGCGAAATGTGAGCCCACTTAACTGAGCACAGGCAATCAAAATTTGGATGGATTGTGTTATTTTCACAAAAGTAGACGTTTATTTGTCTAAAATGCAGTTTCTTTCTCGGTGATGAACGTATATTCATTTTAGTATAATTATTGTTATCCTGTTGGAAGTGGTAGGTAGTTATTTTAAAACTTTATAAATGACTTTGTTTAGACTGTTGAAATATTTCACCAAAAAGTCAATGGCATATTTTAATGACCTGCGAAACAATATAACACAAATATTGATCCCATATACCTTTACAAATATTGGTAATCTGCTCTTAAATAAGAAATAATATTATTCCTGTTACTATAAATCTGTTATTTCACTGTCAAGTTAACCACTTTTAATTTCCAATTCCTACCAAACTGTCTATAGTTGCCTAATGCAAATAATATTTTATGCCAATTTTATTAATTATTCAATAAATTTTAAACTTTATAAAATAAAACAACTTTATTTTTAACCACTTTTTTATTGGTACATTTTTTCTCCAACCGGTTTCGACGAGAAATCTTTCACTAGTAAATAATAAAATTGAATTTAAAATGTACCGGAAACCTACATATACAGATATAATTATACACAATTCCTCAGACCATCCCACATCACACATAAACTCAGCGTTTCAGTCAATGATCTATAGACTAATAAATATACCAATGTCAAAAAATAACAATTAAATATGATAAAAACAATTGGTAATCCAAATGGATATAATGAAAAATTAATAAAAAATATATTATAATTTTTTGACATCTCATCAAAGATGAAGAAGAATATGGAAGTTTGGGCATTTACGGGGCTGACGACCGTCACAGGCTGGTTTAAGTGATCACTTTACACACGTGTAACATTCACCAATTCTACCCATTATTGACAACCACACTACTCAAATTCATCTTTGATGAGATGTCAAAAAATTATATATGAAAATAACTCCTGTAATTGGAGATAATCCAGATTTTGTGAGCAAGTATTTGGACACACTCAAAATGTTGTAAAAATATATTAAATAAAAAACAAAAACAAACACTTCAAAATGATTACCTTTATAATTTTTTTTATATAATTGAAAATAGAAGGTGGAGAAGATTCCTATACATAAACAATTTTTTGAAAATAATTTTATAGATCTTCCAAACGACATAATACCAGCGTTTTATACGGCAAATAATTTCGGTCAATATTTAAATAATTGTAAAGATGAAGATGATATTTTGGCTTAATCAGGAAGATTATTCAGCGTTCTATTTGGGTAAAACAACGCGCAACTTCAATATAAGGATAAAATAACACATGAGATGCCTGAGTAATAATCATTTTTCCCAATTCGCTAAACGTATATTAAATAAAAAACATTCTTTTAATTTTGAAAATGGCATTGAAATACTACATTCTATTAAAAAAGGTTAACTCATTGTATAATTAAGAGATTTTTAAAATTAAAAAAGAGATAAAACACACTTTAAATATGATTAATAATCAATTGAATTTAAGTAACGGTATTTTAACATTTTCAATATTTTTCCAATTCCTATTCCTAGAAATAACAGTAATAAAAATTCAACATCCCCCACCCCTCTCACTCCAAACCTAACTAAGTTTCTTAAACCACTCACCTAATTATGAATATTTCAATGTTTTAGAATTATGATGACAAGGTTCTTGTCGAAACCAGTTGGGGAAAAAATATACCAATAAAAAAAGTGGTTAAAAACAAAGTTGTTTTATTTTATAATGTTTGTAAAATGTGCCACAAAGTATCTGCGAAAAACATTGAAGAAATTAAAGTTTATATTATTAGCTTAGATTGAAACATGTAAACATTTTCACCCCGAGTTATTGAAATCAATTTAGTATATCTTCATTTTGAATGCCCATGTATTTATTTTCCATATACATATTTTAATTTAATCCGTAATAATTATTATTGTCTAAGTAATTGAAAATAAATTTATTATTTCTCAAATACTTTTTATTTCATTATTCTTATATAAGCAAGACCGAGTGATTTTACGTTTAAATATTAAAAATTACATAAGTAGGTTTGTTGTTTTTAACATTTTTATACATTTAAATGTATAAAAATGTTAAAAACAACAAACCTATTCATTTAAATGAAGGCCAGCAATTGCCATTTTTGAAGTAAAGACTAATTAATACACAGAGTCGTGACTTGAACAAAACTATTTATTTAGGACTGTTTATCTCTGGGACAGCAAGTCGATGTCTCCTATCTTATGGCTATGGTTTTATACTGAGCTGACATATGTCTATTCCCTGAGTATCTAATTATATGTAACTATAAATAATTCACGTGATAGTGTTTAAAGGCAATTCCTCTTTAATCAATTCTTCCTTCTATGGGCTCTCATGTCTTCAGTATTTGTCAGGAAGGTAATCAATCGTCTCCATCGGCTCTGTGGAAGAAACTCACGTGTTAGTATAATCCTATGTATCTGTATGTTGATCTAATCGTACTAAGCTTGAATATATGCTAAACCTGTTTCTGGCTCCCCGGTATCATCGTCTATACAATCACCGTATGCGTACATATTCTTCGGGCGATCATAATGACAACATAATTGGTCGTAGTGACCCGAACAAGGTGATGCTTGGGAACTAAATAGTGGTGGTCCAGGGTTCTGTACCGGTAGTCTGAAACATCATAATAATTTTGTTTAAATGCTGACATTGATAATGCTCATACATTTTGTTACATGTGGAGAAAAGGTCAATAGGTTATGTCTGCAAATGTGCATTAGTTTTGGTTTATGGGAAACAAGCCGTGGCAGTGTAAGAAGAAAGGCATTATTAAATACGCAGTGAGTAATCCTTCTGGACCTTTGGAAATTATTGGAAATTCCGAGCCTTGTTTATTTCCAGGAATCGGCTTCTAAATTCTGATTTTAAAACTGGTAAACAGTCAGTCGATGAACGATTCTTCTTTTTATTTGCACCCCAAGGTGTATAAGGCACTGCGCCGTATTGATGCAGTGTCATGTTGATTGTTCGCTACTTGATAGCAAGCTCTCGTCTCAGATATACCAGTCTAGGGTGATATTGAATAAATATTATAGTGAAGAAACAATAATTACTTACAGACTTCCAGAGGTGCCAACTATGTAATAAACTACCAAAGCAAACTAAAGAGTTGGAATAATTAGTAATTGATTTTATTACAAAAATACAAGGTGAATATAATGAATATAAACCCAACGTGTTTATATTGATTTTAGGCACACGTGGTACAACAGGATTGTAATTAAATAGAAAATATGCAATTCTAAATGGATATGAATACATTTTGGATTTAGTATCAGAAATAGTCAGTCGGATAAAACAAGCAAGAATAGCGCAATCAATAAGAAATCTTGTTTAAAAACAAGAATAACTCTAGTCTGGAGCATACTGTACTGGAGCATCAGGCTGGCAGAAAGGGGGCAGCCAGAGGTGTGGTGCTGAGATGTGGTGCTGCAGGCGCATGTTGGAGATTCATCGGTCGGAACAACGAGGTATTAAGCAGGGCTGGGGAGTCAAGGATGATATAAGACACCCAGGTCTGCTTCTTACGATTGCCAAGGGCATGTGCCAAGGCACAAACTACAGAGGACATGCGCTGCGGTGGCAGTAGGTACGCTGAGTTATAGAGACTGACCATTCGAGAACCAAACCAATCATCACACAGATCATCACACCACCCACAAAGGAAATCAGAATACCACATTCATGTTGTGTGATTAAAGTTATAATTCAGCAATGATTTCCATATTTGATTGACTTACTCATTGTAGAAGTAGCATACTTTTGTGCCTTTCGTATCCTGGCATCCCACCAGGTATGAGCTTGGATAGAGCATCTATAAACAAATATGTTCAATATACAAAGAGGCATGTTCTATCAAATCAATTATTTGTATACTCCCATCACAATAATACAAGAAAAGCGGGTGATATTGGTCCTGCGCTTTATTCATACTGGACTGTCAGGGTGCTAACCAAATTACAAGAAAAGCAGGTGATATTGGCCCTGTGCTTCATGCATACTGGACTGCCAGGGTGCTAACCAAATTTCAAGAAAATCAGGTGATATTGGTCCTGCAAATGGTCCTTGATATTGATAATGTAATTTCAGAAGGAAAAATAGGTACTTTCAATATTATGTGTTGTTACAATTTTATTGTGCATAAGTTAAAAATGTTAATTATAACTAACATATTAAAAGTAATATATTACAATTCCGTAAAAAAAATGTTGGTGCTGTAAAATATTGGTTTTTACATTCAAATGTGGGCAAATTATGCCTTTTTTTAAATTTTGTAAATGACAAACTACCATTTCGTGCCAGTATATGAAATGAACAACATGGATTATAAAAGCATTTATACGGTGATACGGAACACGCATGCGGTATACACGAAATTCGGGGGACTAAATTGAAAATGGAATTTGAACAAAACTGGGCGCAGTCGTCTTTCTAAATTTTAATAAAGTTATCTTACCTAAGCCCCCGTCCCAGCCATATTAATCTGTAATTAAATAACTTTCTTAGTGGAACTCATCATTTTATCTCCCGGTGAGCCTTTTCAGATAACTTGTATTAGAAAATTTACTTGACCTGATATTGAAACGTGAGATGACGCTTTTTAAACGCGGAAACAAAAGAGGAAAATACTTGGAAGCTGCTTGTAACAGTGTAATGTCAATAATGCCAAGCAGTGTTTCACACTGCTAGCGTGCGTTTCCAGCACCTTTACCTGGGTGTATGTGTGACAAAATAACATCTAATTTAAAAGATGAAACTTTAAATATGTCGTCATATCGGAAACACTTGAACAAAAAAATGTTATTAAAAATAAATATGTTTAACTGATTATGAATG